>NC_089734.1:7295648-7601898 GCF_035083965.1 Branchiostoma lanceolatum
TCATTCTGGCAAATCTAAGACGAAATTCACACCCTTTTGGAAAGTTGGTCGCTCATTAAGACTGCTACTTACCATACGACTCGTAGCGGAAGTTGGACCTGCACTCGGTAGCAATGTCGTGATAACCGCGGTTATCGCAAGCATGACAGAAGAGGTCAATCTTGTCGTCGTAGCTACAGTCAACAGTGTCACGCCAGTGCTTGAGAGCCGTACTGATGCACAGGTAGTTGTCTCCGCCACACTCCATCTCAATCTTGTTGATAAAGTCGTCGTCGCATTGGAGGTCAACACAGATGTACTTCCAGTCATCGCTCAACTTATGGCTGTACACATCGATCTGGCTATCACACAGGGCAAAGCTGTGCTCGGTGCGATACTTGTGATACACGGTGTCGGCGCAATCGTAATAGTGACAATCGCGCAGTGTCTTCCACAGGGTGTTGTATTTGTCATCATAGCTGGTATCGAATATGTCGCGCCATGTCTTGAGGGCATGGAAGCAGCACATGTAGGTGTCGTCCTTGTATTGGTCTTGGAACTTGTGGATGAATGCGTCATCACAACCCAGGTGAGTGCAAACCATCTTCCAGTCATCAATCTTGTGACAGATGACGCGAAGTGTGTCATCACACAGAGCCAATCCTACAAAGAGATACGTATAAATAGGTTTCAGTAGCGTAGACGTAATTGAGATCTTTGAAACATAAGCCATTTTATCGAGAGCAGGCAAACCTATCCAGACCAATACATGCAGCGAGCAAAAATCAAGTAGACTGACCTGTGACCAGCACGCCTCCGCTGACGTAATGGCCCGACGTTCCGCTTGTGCTGAAGCTGCTGGAGCCACCAGTAACTAAGAATGGCAGAAAAAGAAACAAACCCATAAGCGTTGAGTGAAATAAATGCAATTGGAAAGGACTTCAGAGCCATAGCACCAAATATACCATGAAGGGTGCAACAAAAGATGCTCACCGAAGACCTCATTACGGTAATGATCTCTACAGTCCACGGCGATATCGTCGAAACCACAGTGGTAACAGGCGTTGCAGAAGTTGTCGATCTTGTCAGCGTAGCTGCAGTCTACAGTGTCACGCCAGGTCTTGATAGCCGTACTGCAACACAAGTAGTCGTCGTGGCCACACTCGACCTCTATCTTAGTGATGAAGTCGTCACTGCAGTCGAGGGCATGGCAGAATGTCTTCCAGTCGTCACTCAGGGTCTTGCAGTAGATGTCAATCTGGCCATCACACAGAGCCACGCTGTGCTCAGTGCGGTACTTTGCGTAGACAGTGGTGGCACAGTCGGTGTAGCCGCATGTACGCAGGGCAGTGCAGAGGGTGTCGACCTTGTCGGAGTAGTCCACATGCCAAGAGTCACGCCAATACTTGAGCATAGTGCCGCAGCACAAAACGTCATCCGAGCCACACTCAGAGACGACCTTTGTTATCATGTCCGAGCCGCAACCCAGAGCGATACACACAGCTCTCCAGTCGGTGGAGATCTTGGTACAGATGATGTGGAAGGTGTCGTCACACAGTGCCAGTCCTAAGAACAAGACGATACGCCGGTGTCAAACCCAGTTCCATAAAAGTATGTCTTCCATCTTCCTAACATATATAGCAACACGCGGAATGATGAATAAAAATAGCAGTGACTTGAAACGGAAGAGACATACCTGTGACAGTTGAAGCGCTGCCACCGACGGACTGGGTCGACACCACAGAGGATGTTCCGTAGCTTGTTGAGACACTCGACGTCACTACAAGAAAATATGCGGAAGATAAGTGTCAAAGCGGACATTGAATAAATTTGTGAAGATTCGACGACTGTACGTTTTCTCAAACTTCAAAAATGGACCTATTAGTAGATAGATACTAACCATAGACTTCATGGCGGAAGTTGTCTCTGCAGTCCACTGCGATATCGTGGTAGCCACAGCTGTCGCAGGCATGGCAGAAGAGGTCGATCTTGTCCACGTAGCTGCAGTCGACCGTGTTACGCCAGTGCTTGAGGGCAGTGCTGGTACACAGATAGTTGTCATGACCACATTGCTGCTCGATTTTGGTGATGAAGTCGTCATCGCAGCCCAAATATGTGCAGAAGTTCTTCCAGTCACTGCTCAACTTCTTGCTGTAAATGTCGATCTGACTGTCGCACAGTACGACGCTGCACTCGGTGCGGTGCTTGTCATCGACGATTCCAGCGCAATCCGTGTATCCACAGTTACGCAGGGTCTTGCACAAGATGTTGACCTTGTCGTCATAGCTTGCGTCGAAGGTGTCGCGCCAGGTCTTCAGGGCATGGAGGCAGCTGAGGTAGTCGTCGTCATGGTACTGATCCTGGAACTTGTGGATGAAGGCGTAGTCACAGCCAAGTGTTGTACAGACCAGCTTCCAGTCTCCGATCTTGCCGCAGATAAGGCGCAGTGTGTCGTCACACAGAGCCAATCCTAAAAAGAAGAACGAAAGAAGTGTGTCGTCAATTAGGTCCACATTTGCGTCATTCTATGGACGTTTACGTGTTTCTAGGACACTTGTCTAGCCTTGAAGCAAAATATTTACCGTAGGACTCGTGGCGGAAGTTGGTCTTGCAGTCCACTGCAACGTCGTCGAATCCACAGGAATAACAAGCGTGGCAGAAGAGATCAATCTTGTCGTCATAGCTACAGTCCATTGTGTTACGCCAGTGCTTCAGGGCAGTGCTGATACACAGATAGCTGTCTCCGTTACAGTCGTGATCAATCTTGCTGATGAAGTCATCGTCACAGTTCAAAGCCTTACAGAAGTGCACCCAACCATCGGCCAACTTATGGCTGTAGATGTTGATCTGGTGGTCACACAGGGCAAAGCAGTTTTCTGTACGATACTTGTACATGACGGTGTCAGCGCAATCGTCATGTCCGCAGGTGCGCAGGGTCCAGCACAGCTTGTTGACCTTGTCATCGTAGCTGATATCGAAGGTGTCGCGCCATGTCTTCAGGGAATGGAAACAGCACTGGTAGACGTCGTCCTTGTATTGGTCTTGGAACTTGTGGACAAAGGCGTCATCACAGCCCAGGTGTGTGCAGACCATCTTCCAGTCATCGATCTTGTGAGAGATGACACGAAGTGTGTCGTCACACAGAGCCAATCCTGCAAAAGGTAAAAAATCAGCTGTTAGCTTGAAAGTTTTGTTTTCTTACATCTTTCATTCTGGCAAATCTAAGACGAAATTCACACCCTTTTGGAAAGTTGGTCGCTCATTAAGACTGCTACTTACCATACGACTCGTAGCGGAAGTTGGACCTGCACTCGGTAGCAATGTCGTGGTAACCGCGGTTATCGCAAGCATGACAGAAGAGGTCAATCTTGTCGTCATAGCTACAGTCGACAGTGTCACGCCAGTGCTTGAGAGCCGTACTGATGCACAGGTAGTTGTCTCCGCCACACTCCATCTCAATCTTGTTGATAAAGTCATCGTCGCATTGGAGGTCAACACAGATGTACTTCCAGTCATCGCTCAACTTATGGCTGTACACATCGATCTGGCTATCACACAGGGCAAAGCTGTGCTCGGTGCGATACTTGTGATACACGGTGTCGGCGCAATCGTAATAGTGACAATCGCGCAGTGTCTTCCACAGGGTGTTGTATATGTCATCATAGTTGGTATCGAATGTGTCGCGCCATGTCTTGAGGGCATGGAAGCAGCACATGTAGGTGTCGTCCTTGTATTGGTCTTGGAACTTGTGGATGAATGCGTCATCACAACCCAGGTGAGTGCAGACCATCTTCCAGTCATCAATCTTGTGACAGATGACGCGAAGTGTGTCATCACACAGAGCCAATCCTACAAAGAGATACGTATAAATAGGTTTCAGTAGCGTAGACGTAATTGAGATCTTTGAAACATAAGCCATTTTATCGAGAGCAGGCAAACATATCCAGACCAATACATGCAGCGAGCAAAGATCAAGTGGACTGACCTGTGACCAGCACGCCTCCGCTGACGTAATGGCCCGACGTTCCGCTTGTGCTGAAGCTGCTGGAGCCACCAGTAACTAAGAATGGCAAAAAAAGAAACAAACCCATAAGCGTTGAGTGAAATAAATGCAATTGGAAAGGACTTCAGAGCCATAGCACCAAATATACCCTGAAGGGTGCAACAAAAGATGCTCACCGAAGACCTCATTACGGTAATGATCTCTACAGTCCACGGCGATATCGTCGAAACCACAGTGGTAACAGGCGTTGCAGAAGTTGTCGATCTTGTCAGCGTAGCTGCAGTCCACAGTGTCACGCCAGGTCTTGATAGCCGTACTGCAACACAGGTAGTCGTCGTGGCCACACTCGACCTCTATCTTAGTGATGAAGTCGTCACTGCAGTCGAGGGCATGGCAAAATGTCTTCCAGTCGTGACTCAGGGTCTTGCAGTAGATGTCAATCTGGCCATCACACAGAGCCACGCTGTGCTCAGTGCGGTACTTTGCGTAGACAGTGGTGGCACAGTCGGTGTAGCCGCATGTACGCAGGGCAGTGCAGAGGGTGTCGACCTTGTCGGAGTAGTCCACATGCCAAGAGTCACGCCAATACTTGAGCATAGTGCCGCAGCACAAAACGTCATCCGAGCCACACTCAGAGACGACCTTTGTGATCATGTCCGAGCCGCAACCCAGAGCGATACACACAGCTCTCCAGTCGGTGGAGATCTTGGTACAGATGATGTGGAAGGTGTCGTCACACAGTGCCAGTCCTAAGAACAAGACGATACGCCGGTGTCAAACCCAGTTCCATAAAAGTATGTCTTCCATCTTCCTAACATATATAGCAACACGCGGAATGATGGATAAAAATAGCAGTGACTTGAAACGGAAGAGACATACCTGTGACAGTTGAAGCGCTGCCACCGACGGACTGGGTCGACACCACAGAGGATGTTCCGTAACTTGTTGAGACACTCGACGTCACTACAAGAAAATATGCGGAAGATAAGTGTCAAAGCGGACATTGAATAAATTTGTGAAGATGCGACGACTGTACGTTTTCTCTAACTTCAAAAATGGACCTATTAGTAGATAGATACTAACCATAGACTTCATGGCGGAAGTTGTCTCTGCAGTCCACTGCGATATCGTGGTAGCCACAGCTGTCGCAGGCATGGCAGAAGAGGTCGATCTTGTCCACGTAGCTGCAGTCGACCGTGTCACGCCAGTGCTTGAGGGCAGTGCTGGTACACAGATAGTTGTCATGACCACATTGCTGCTCGATTTTGGTGATGAAGTCGTCATCGCAGCCCAAATATTTGCAGAAGTTCTTCCAGTCACTGCTCAACTTCTTGCTGTAAATGTCGATCTGACTGTCGCACAGTACGACGCTGCACTCGGTGCGGTGCTTGTCATCGACGATTCCAGCGCAATCCGTGTATCCACAGTTACGCAGGGTCTTGCACAAGATGTTGACCTTGTCGTCATAGCTTGCGTCGAAGGTGTCGCGCCAGGTCTTCAGGGCATGGAGGCAGCTGAGGTAGTCGTCGTCATGGTACTGATCCTGGAACTTGTGGATGAAGGCGTAGTCACAGCCAAGTGTTGTACAGACCAGCTTCCAGTCTCCGATCTTGCCGCAGATAAGGCGCAGTGTGTCGTCACACAGAGCCAATCCTAAAAAGAAGAACGAAAGAAGTGTGTCGTCAATTAGGTCCACATTTGCGTCATTCTATGGACGTTTACGTGTTTCTAGGACACTTGTCTAGCCTTGAAGCAAAATATTTACCGTAGGACTCGTGGCGGAAGTTGGTCTTGCAGTCCACTGCAACGTCGTCGAATCCACAGGAATAACAAGCGTGGCAGAAGAGATCAATCTTGTCGTCATAGCTACAGTCCATTGTGTTACGCCAGTGCTTCAGGGCAGTGCTGATACACAGATAGCTGTCTCCGTTACAGTCGTGATCAATCTTGCTGATGAAGTCATCGTCACAGTTCAAAGCCTTACAGAAGTGCACCCAATCATCGGCCAACTTATGGCTGTAGATGTTGATCTGGTGGTCACACAGGGCAAAGCAGTTTTCTGTACGATACTTGTACATGACGGTGTCAGCGCAATCGTCATGTCCGCAGGTGCGCAGGGTCCAGCACAGCTTGTTGACCTTGTCATCGTAGCTGATATCGAAGGTGTCGCGCCATGTCTTCAGGGAATGGAAGCAGCACTGGTAGACGTCGTCCTTGTATTGGTCTTGGAACTTGTGGACAAAGGCGTCATCACAGCCCAGGTGTGTGCAGACCATCTTCCAGTCATCGATCTTGTGAGAGATGACACGAAGTGTGTCGTCACACAGAGCCAATCCTGCAAAAGGTAAAAAATCAGCTGTTAGCTTGAAAGTTTTGTTTTCTTACATCTTTCATTCTGGCAAATCTATGACGAAATTCACACCCTTTTGGAAAGTTGGTCGCTCATTAAGACTGCTACTTACCATACGACTCGTAGCGGAAGTTGGACCTGCACTCGGTAGCAATGTCGTGGTAACCGCGGTTATCGCAAGCATGACAGAAGAGGTCAATCTTGTCGTCGTAGCTACAGTCAACAGTGTCACGCCAGTGCTTGAGAGCCGTACTGATGCACAGGTAGTTGTCTCCGCCACACTCCATCTCAATCTTGTTGATAAAGTCGTCGTCGCATTGGAGGTCAACACAGATGTACTTCCAGTCATCGCTCAACTTATGGCTGTACACATCGATCTGGCTATCACACAGGGCAAAGCTGTGCTCGGTGCGATACTTGTGATACACGGTGTCGGCGCAATCGTAATAGTGACAATCGCGCAGTGTCTTCCACAGGGTGTTGTATTTGTCATCATAGCTGGTATCGAATGTGTCGCGCCATGTCTTGAGGGCATGGAAGCAGCACATGTAGGTGTCGTCCTTGTATTGGTCTTGGAACTTGTGGATGAATGCGTCATCACAACCCAGGTGAGTGCAGACCATCTTCCAGTCATCAATCTTGTGACAGATGACGCGAAGTGTGTCATCACACAGAGCCAATCCTACAAAGAGATACGTATAAATAGGTTTCAGTAGCGTAGACGTAATTGAGATCTTTGAAACATAAGCCATTTTATCGAGAGCAGGCAAACATATCCAGACCAATACATGCAGCGAGCAAAAATCAAGTAGACTGACCTGTGACCAGCACGCCTCCGCTGACGTAATGGCCCGACGTTCCGCTTGTGCTGAAGCTGCTGGAGCCACCAGTAACTAAGAATGGCAGAAAAAGAAACAAACCCATAAGCGTTGAGTGAAATAAATGCAATTGGAAAGGACTTCAGAGCCATAGCACCAAATATACCCCGAAGGGTGCAACAAAAGATGCTCACCGAAGACCTCATTGCGGTAATGATCTCTACAGTCCACGGCGATGTCGTCAAAACCACAGTGGTAACAGGCGTTGCAGAAGTTGTCGATCTTGTCAGCGTAGCTGCAGTCCACAGTGTCACGCCAGGTCTTGATAGCCGTACTGCAACACAGGTAGTCGTCGTGGCCACACTCGACCTCTATCTTAGTGATGAAGTCGTCACTGCAGTCGAGGGCATGGCAGAATGTCTTCCAGTCGTCACTCAGGGTCTTGCAGTAGATGTCAATCTGGCCATCACACAGAGCCACGCTGTGCTCAGTGCGGTACTTTGTGTAGACAGTGGTGGCACAGTCGGTGTAGCCGCATGTACGCAGGGCAGTGCAGAGGGTGTCGACCTTGTCGGAGTAGTCCACATGCCAAGAGTCACGCCAATACTTGAGCATAGTGCCGCAGCACAAAACGTCATCCGAGCCACACTCAGAGACGACCTTTGTGATCATGTCCGAGCCGCAACCCAGAGCGATACACACAGCTCTCCAGTCGGTGGAGATCTTGGTACAGATGATGTGGAAGGTGTCGTCACACAGTGCCAGTCCTAAGAACAAGACGATACGCCGGTGTCAAACCCAGTTCCATAAAAGTATGTCTTCCATCTTCCTAACATATATAGCAACACGCGGAATGATGGATAAAAATAGCAGTGACTTGAAACGGAAGAGACATACCTGTGACAGTTGAAGCGCTGCCACCGACGGACTGGGTCGACACCACAGAGGATGTTCCGTAGCTTGTTGAGACACTCGACGTCACTACAAGAAAATATGCGGAAGATAAGTGTCAAAGCGGATATTAAATAAATTTGTGAAGATGCGACGACTGTACGTTTTCTCGAACTTCAAAAATGGACCTATTAGTAGATAGATACTAACCATAGACTTCATGGCGGAAGTTGTCTCTGCAGTCCACTGCGATATCGTGGTAGCCACAGCTGTCGCAGGCATGGCAGAAGAGGTCGATCTTGTCCACGTAGCTGCAGTCGACCGTGTCACGCCAGTGCTTGAGGGCAGTGCTGGTACACAGATAGTTGTCATGACCACATTGCTGCTCGATTTTGGTGATGAAGTCGTCATCGCAGCCCAAATATGTGCAGAAGTTCTTCCAGTCACTGCTCAACTTCTTGCTGTAAATGTCGATCTGACTGTCGCACAGTACGACGCTGCACTCGGTGCGGTGCTTGTCATCGACGATTCCAGCGCAATCCGTGTATCCACAGTTACGCAGGGTCTTGCACAAGATGTTGACCTTGTCGTCATAGCTTGCGTCGAAGGTGTCGCGCCAGGTCTTCAGGGCATGGAAGCAGCTGAGGTAGTCGTCGTCATGGTACTGATCCTGGAACTTGTGGATGAAGGCGTAGTCACAGCCAAGTGTTGTACAGACCAGCTTCCAGTCTCCGATCTTGCCGCAGATAAGGCGCAGTGTGTCGTCACACAGAGCCAATCCTAAAAAGAAGAACGAAAGAAGTGTGTCGTCAATTAGGTCCACATTTGCGTCATTCTATGGACGTTTATGTGTTTCTAGGACACTTGTCTAGCCTTGAAGCAAAATATTTACCGTAGGACTCGTGGCGGAAGTTGGTCTTGCAGTCCACTGCAACGTCGTCGAATCCACAGGAATAACAAGCGTGGCAGAAGAGATCAATCTTGTCGTCATAGCTACAGTCCATTGTGTTACGCCAGTGCTTCAGGGCAGTGCTGATACACAGATAGCTGTCTCCGTTACAGTCGTGATCAATCTTGCTGATGAAATCATCGTCACAGTTCAAAGCCTTACAGAAGTGCACCCAATCATCGGCCAACTTATGGCTGTAGATGTTGATCTGGTGGTCACACAGGGCAAAGCAGTTTTCTGTACGATACTTGTACATGACGGTGTCGGCGCAATCGTCATGTCCGCAGGTGCGCAGGGTCCAGCACAGCTTGTTGACCTTGTCATCGTAGCTGATATCGAAGGTGTCGCGCCATGTCTTCAGGGAATGGAAGCAGCACTGGTAGACGTCGTCCTTGTATTGGTCTTGGAACTTGTGGACAAAGGCGTCATCACAGCCCAGGTGTGTGCAGACCATCTTCCAGTCATCGATCTTGTGAGAGATGACACGAAGTGTGTCGTCACACAGAGCCAATCCTGCAAAAGGTAAAAAATCAGCTGTTAGCTTGAAAGTTTTGTTTTCTTACATCTTTCATTCTGGCAAATCTAAGACGAAATTCACACCCTTTTGGAAAGTTGGTCGCTCATTAAGACTGCTACTTACCATACGACTCGTAGCGGAAGTTGGACCTGCACTCGGTAGCAATGTCGTGGTAACCGCGGTTATCGCAAGCATGACAGAAGAGGTCAATCTTGTCGTCGTAGCTACAGTCGACAGTGTCACGCCAGTGCTTGAGAGCCGTACTGATGCACAGGTAGTTGTCTCCGCCACACTCCATCTCAATCTTGTTGATAAAGTCGTCGTCGCATTGGAGGTCAACACAGATGTACTTCCAGTCATCGCTCAACTTATGGCTGTACACATCGATCTGGCTATCACACAGGGCAAAGCTGTGCTCGGTGCGATACTTGTGATACACGGTGTCGGCGCAATCGTAATAGTGACAATCGCGCAGTGTCTTCCACAGGGTGTTATATCTGTCATCATAGCTGGTATCGAATGTGTCGCGCCATGTCTTGAGGGCATGGAAGCAGCACATGTAGGTGTCGTCCTTGTATTGGTCTTGGAACTTGTGGATGAATGCGTCATCACAACCCAGGTGAGTGCAGACCATCTTCCAGTCATCAATCTTGTGACAAATGACGCGAAGTGTGTCATCACACAGAGCCAATCCTACAAAGAGATACGTACGAATAGGTATCAGTAGCGTAGACATAATTGAGATCTTTGAAACATAAGCCATTTTATCGAGAGCAGGCAAACATATTCAGACCAATACATGCAGCGAGCAAAAATCAAGTGGACTGACCTGTGACCAGCACGCCTCCGCTGACGTAATGGCCCGACGTTCCGCTTGTGCTGAAGCTGCTGGAGCCACCAGTAACTAAGAATGGCAAAAAAAGAAACAAACCCATAAGCGTTGAGGGAAATAAATGCAATTGGAAAGGACTTCAGAGCCATAGCACCAAATATACCCCGAAGGGTGCAACAAAAGATGCTCACCGAAGACCTCATTACGGTAATGATCTCTACAGTCCACGGCGATGTCGTCGAAACCACAGTGGTAACAGGCGTTGCAGAAGTTGTCGATCTTGTCAGCGTAGCTGCAGTCCACAGTGTCACGCCAGGTCTTGATAGCCGTACTGCAACACAGGTAGTCGTCGTGGCCACACTCGACCTCTATCTTAGTGATGAAGTCGTCACTGCAGTCGAGGGCATGGCAGAATGTCTTCCAGTCGTCACTCAGGGTCTTGCAGTAGATGTCAATCTGGCCATCACACAGAGCCACGCTGTGCTCAGTGCGGTACTTTGCGTAGACAGTGGTGGCACAGTCGGTGTAGCCGCATGTACGCAGGGCAGTGCAGAGGGTGTCGACCTTGTCGGAGTAGTCCACATGCCAAGAGTCACGCCAATACTTGAGCATAGTGCCGCAGCACAAAACGTCATCCGAGCCACACTCAGAGACGACCTTTGTGATCATGTCCGAGCCGCAACCCAGAGCGATACACACAGCTCTCCAGTCGGTGGAGATCTTGGTACAGATGATGTGGAAGGTGTCGTCACACAGTGCCAGTCCTAAGAACAAGACGATACGCCGGTGTCAAACCCAGTTCCATAAAAGTATGTCTTCCATCTTCCTAACATATATAGCAACACGCGGAATGATGGACAAAATAGCAGTGACTTGAAACGGAAGAGACATACCTGTGACAGTTGAAGCGCTGCCACCGACGGACTGGGTCGACACCACAGAGGATGTTCCGTAGCTTGTTGAGACACTCGACGTCACTACAAGAAAATATGCGGAAGATAAGTGTCAAAGCGGACATTAAATAAATTTGTGAAGATGCGACGACTGTACGTTTTCTCAAACTTCAAAAATGGACCTATTAATAGATAGATACTAACCATAGACTTCATGGCGGAAGTTGTCTCTGCAGTCCACTGCGATATCGTGGTAGCCACAGCTGTCGCAGGCATGGCAGAAGAGGTCGATCTTGTCCACGTAGCTGCAGTCGACCGTGTCACGCCAGTGCTTGAGGGCAGTGCTGGTACACAGATAGTTGTCATGACCACATTGCTGCTCGATTTTGGTGACGAAGTCGTCATCGCAGCCCAAATATGTGCAGAAGTTCTTCCAGTCACTGCTCAACTTCTTGCTGTAAATGTCGATCTGACTGTCGCACAGTACGACGCTGCACTCGGTGCGGTGCTTGTCATCGACGATTCCAGCGCAATCCGTGTATCCACAGTTACGCAGGGTCTTGCACAAGATGTTGACCTTGTCGTCATAGCTTGCGTCGAAGGTGTCGCGCCAGGTCTTCAGGGCATGGAAGCAGCTGAGGTAGTCGTCGTCATGGTACTGATCCTGGAACTTGTGGATGAAGGCGTAGTCACAGCCAAGTGTTGTACAGACCAGCTTCCAGTCTCCGATCTTGCCGCAGATAAGGCGCAGTGTGTCGTCACACAGAGCCAATCCTAAAAAGAA
The DNA here is from genome assembly GCF_035083965.1 of Branchiostoma lanceolatum. NCBI lineage: Eukaryota > Metazoa > Chordata > Leptocardii > Amphioxiformes > Branchiostomatidae > Branchiostoma > Branchiostoma lanceolatum. The sequence continues at coordinate 7,307,665 of NC_089734.1, forward strand.
GAACGAAAGAAGTGTGTCGTCAATTAGGTCCACATTTGCGTCATTCTATGGACGTTTACGTGTTTCTAGGACACTTGTCTAGCCTTGAAGCAAAATATTTACCGTAGGACTCGTGGCGGAAGTTGGTCTTGCAGTCCACTGCAACGTCGTCGAATCCACAGGAATAACAAGCGTGGCAGAAGAGATCAATCTTGTCGTCATAGCTACAGTCCATTGTGTTACGCCAGTGCTTCAGGGCAGTGCTGATACACAGATAGCTGTCTCCGTTACAGTCGTGATCAATCTTGCTGATGAAGTCATCGTCACAGTTCAAAGCCTTACAGAAGTGCACCCAATCATCGGCCAACTTATGGCTGTAGATGTTGATCTGGTGGTCACACAGGGCAAAGCAGTTTTCTGTACGATACTTGTACATGACGGTGTCGGCGCAATCGTCATGTCCGCAGGTGCGCAGGGTCCAGCACAGCTTGTTGACCTTGTCATCGTAGCTGATATCGAAGGTGTCGCGCCATGTCTTCAGGGAATGGAAACAGCACTGGTAGACGTCGTCCTTGTATTGGTCTTGGAACTTGTGGACAAAGGCGTCATCACAGCCCAGGTGTGTGCAGACCATCTTCCAGTCATCGATCTTGTGAGAGATGACACGAAGTGTGTCGTCACACAGAGCCAATCCTGCAAAAAGTAAAAAAAAAATCAGCTGTCAGCTTGAAAGTTTTGTTTTCTTACATCTATCATTCTGGCAAATCTAAGACGAAATTCACACCCTTTTGGAAAGTTGGTCGCTCATTAAGACTGCTACTTACCATACGACTCGTAGCGGAAGTTGGACCTGCACTCGGTAGCAATGTCGTGGTAACCGCGGTTATCGCAAGCATGACAGAAGAGGTCAATCTTGTCGTCGTAGCTACAGTCGATAGTGTCACGCCAGTGCTTGAGAGCCGTACTGATGCACAGGTAATTGTCTCCGCCACACTCCATCTCAATCTTGTTGATAAAGTCGTCGTCGCATTGGAGGTCAACACAGATGTACTTCCAGTCATCGCTCAACTTATGGCTGTACACATCGATCTGGCTATCACACAAGGCAAAGCTGTGCTCGGTGCGATACTTGTGATACACGGTGTCGGCGCAATCGTAATAGTGACAATCGCGCAGTGTCTTCCACAGGGTGTTGTATCTGTCATCATAGCTGGTATCGAATGTGTCGCGCCATGTCTTGAGGGCATGGAAGCAGCACATGTAGGTGTCGTCCTTGTATTGGTCTTGGAACTTGTGGATGAATGCGTCATCACAACCCAGGTGAGTGCAGACCATCTTCCAGTCATCAATCTTGTGACATATGACGCGAAGTGTGTCATCACACAGAGCCAATCCTACAAAGAGATACGTACGAATAGGTATCAGTAGCGTAGACATAATTGAGATCTTTGAAACATAAGCCATTTTATCGAGAGCAGGCAAACATATTCAGACCAATACATGCAGCGAGCAAAAATCAAGTAGACTGACCTGTGACCAGCACGCCTCCGCTGACGTAATGGCCCGACGTTCCGCTTGTGCTGAAGCTGCTGGAGCCACCAGTAACTAAGAATGGCAAAAAAAGAAACAAACCCATAAGCGTTGAGGGAAATAAATGCAATTGGAAAGGACTTCAGAGCCATAGCACCAAATATACCCTGAAGGGTGCAACAAAAGATGCTCACCGAAGACCTCATTACGGTAATGATCTCTACAGTCCACGGCGATGTCGTCGAAACCACAGTGGTAACAGGCGTTGCAGAAGTTGTCGATCTTGTCAGCGTAGCTGCAGTCCACAGTGTCACGCCAGGTCTTGATAGCCGTACTGCAACACAGGTAGTCGTCGTGGCCACACTCGACCTCTATCTTAGTGATGAAGTCGTCACTGCAGTCGAGGGCATGGCAGAATGTCTTCCAGTCGTCACTCAGGGTCTTGCAGTAGATGTCAATCTGGCCATCACACAGAGCCACGCTGTGCTCAGTGCGGTACTTTGCGTAGACAGTGGTGGCACAGTCGGTGTAGCCGCATGTACGCAGGGCAGTGCAGAGGGTGTCGACCTTGTCGGAGTAGTCCACATGCCAAGAGTCACGCCAATACTTGAGCATAGTGCCGCAGCACAAAACGTCATCCGAGCCACACTCAGAGACGACCTTTGTGATCATGTCCGAGCCGCAACCCAGAGCGATACACACAGCTCTCCAGTCGGTGGAGATCTTGGTACAGATGATGTGGAAGGTGTCGTCACACAGTGCCAGTCCTAAGAACAAGACGATACGCCGGTGTCAAACCCAGTTCCATAAAAGTATGTCTTCCATCTTCCTAACATATATAGCAACACGCGGAATGATGGATAAAAATAGCAGTGACTTGAAACGGAAGAGACATACCTGTGACAGTTGAAGCGCTGCCACCGACGGACTGGGTCGACACCACAGAGGATGTTCCGTAGCTTGTTGAGACACTCGACGTCACTACAAGAAAATATGCGGAAGATAAGTGTCAAAGCGGACATTAAATAAATTTGTGAAGATGCGACGACTGTACGTTTTCTCAAACTTCAAAAATGGACCTATTAATAGATAGATACTAACCATAGACTTCATGGCGGAAGTTGTCTCTGCAGTCCACTGCGATATCGTGGTAGCCACAGCTGTCGCAGGCATGGCAGAAGAGGTCGATCTTCTCCACGTAGCTGCAGTCGACCGTGTCACGCCAGTGCTTGAGGGCAGTGCTGGTACACAGATAGTTGTCATGACCACATTGCTGCTCGATTTTGGTGACGAAGTCGTCATCGCAGCCCAAATATGTGCAGAAGTTCTTCCAGTCACTGCTCAACTTCTTGCTGTAAATGTCGATCTGACTGTCGCACAGTACGACGCTGCACTCGGTGCGGTGCTTGTCATCGACGATTCCAGCGCAATCCGTGTATCCACAGTTACGCAGGGTCTTGCACAAGATGTTGACCTTGTCGTCATAGCTTGCGTCGAAGGTGTCGCGCCAGGTCTTCAGGGCATGGAAGCAGCTGAGGTAGTCGTCGTCATGGTACTGATCCTGGAACTTGTGGATGAAGGCGTAGTCACAGCCAAGTGTTGTACAGACCAGCTTCCAGTCTCCGATCTTGCCGCAGATAAGGCGCAGTGTGTCGTCACACAGAGCCAATCCTAAAAAGAAGAACGAAAGAAGTGTGTCGTCAATTAGGTCCACATTTGCGTCATTCTATGGACGTTTACGTGTTTCTAGGACACTTGTCTAGCCTTGAAGCAAAATATTTACCGTAGGACTCGTGGCGGAAGTTGGTCTTGCAGTCCACTGCAACGTCGTCGAATCCACAGGAATAACAAGCGTGGCAGAAGAGATCAATCTTGTCGTCATAGCTACAGTCCATTGTGTTACGCCAGTGCTTCAGGGCAGTGCTGATACACAGATAGCTGTCTCCGTTACAGTCGTGATCAATCTTGCTGATGAAGTCATCGTCACAGTTCAAAGCCTTACAGAAGTGCACCCAATCATCGGCCAACTTATGGCTGTAGATGTTGATCTGGTGGTCACACAGGGCAAAGCAGTTTTCTGTACGATACTTGTACATGACGGTGTCGGCGCAATCGTCATGTCCGCAGGTGCGCAGGGTCCAGCACAGCTTGTTGACCTTGTCATCGTAGCTGATATCGAAGGTGTCGCGCCATGTCTTCAGGGAATGGAAACAGCACTGGTAGACGTCGTCCTTGTATTGGTCTTGGAACTTGTGGACAAAGGCGTCATCACAGCCCAGGTGTGTGCAGACCATCTTCCAGTCATCGATCTTGTGAGAGATGACACGAAGTGTGTCGTCACACAGAGCCAATCCTGCAAAAAGTAAAAAAAAAATCAGCTGTCAGCTTGAAAGTTTTGTTTTCTTACAGCTTTCTTTCTGGCAAATCTAAGACGAAATTCACACCCTTTTGGAAAGTTGGTCGCTCATTAAGACTGCTACTTACCATACGACTCGTAGCGGAAGTTGGACCTGCACTCGGTAGCAATGTCGTGGTAACCGCGGTTATCGCAAGCATGACAGAAGAGGTCAATCTTGTCGTCGTAGCTACAGTCGACAGTGTCACGCCAGTGCTTGAGAGCCGTACTGATGCACAGGTAGTTGTCACCGCCACACTCCATCTCAATCTTGTTGATAAAGTCGTCGTCGCATTGGAGGTCAACACAGATGTACTTCCAGTCATCGCTCAACTTATGGCTGTACACATCGATCTGGCTATCACACAAGGCAAAGCTGTGCTCGGTGCGATACTTGTGATACACGGTGTCGGCGCAATCGTAATAGTGACAATCGCGCAGTGTCTTCCACAGGGTGTTGTATCTGTCATCATAGCTGGTATCGAATGTGTCGCGCCATGTCTTGAGGGCATGGAAGCAGCACATGTAGGTGTCGTCCTTGTATTGGTCTTGGAACTTGTGGATGAATGCGTCATCACAACCCAGGTGAGTGCAGACCATCTTCCAGTCATCAATCTTGTGACAAATGACGCGAAGTGTGTCATCACACAGAGCCAATCCTACAAAGAGATACGTACGAATAGGTATCAGTAGCGTAGACATAATTGAGATCTTTGAAACATAAGCCATTTTATCGAGAGCAGGCAAACATATTCAGACCAATACATGCAGCGAGCAAAAATCAAGTGGACTGACCTGTGACCAGCACGCCTCCGCTGACGTAATGGCCCGACGTTCCGCTTGTGCTGAAGCTGCTGGAGCCACCAGTAACTAAGAATGGCAAAAAAAGAAACAAACCCATAAGCGTTGAGGGAAATAAATGCAATTGGAAAGGACTTCAGAGCCATAGCACCAAATATACCCTGAAGGGTGCAACAAAAGATGCTCACCGAAGACCTCATTACGGTAATGATCTCTACAGTCCACGGCGATGTCGTCGAAACCACAGTGGTAACAGGCGTTGCAGAAGTTGTCGATCTTGTCAGCGTAGCTGCAGTCCACAGTGTCACGCCAGGTCTTGATAGCCGTACTGCAACACAGGTAGTCGTCGTGGCCACACTCGACCTCTATCTTAGTGATGAAGTCGTCACTGCAGTCGAGGGCATGGCAGAATGTCTTCCAGTCGTCACTCAGGGTCTTGCAGTAGATGTCAATCTGGCCATCACACAGAGCCACGCTGTGCTCAGTGCGGTACTTTGCGTAGACAGTGGTGGCACAGTCGGTGTAGCCGCATGTACGCAGGGCAGTGCAGAGGGTGTCGACCTTGTCGGAGTAGTCCACATGCCAAGAGTCACGCCAATACTTGAGCATAGTGCCGCAGCACAAAACGTCATCCGAGCCACACTCAGAGACGACCTTTGTGATCATGTCCGAGCCGCAACCCAGAGCGATACACACAGCTCTCCAGTCGGTGGAGATCTTGGTACAGATGATGTGGAAGGTGTCGTCACACAGTGCCAGTCCTAAGAACAAGACGATACGCCGGTGTCAAACCCAGTTCCATAAAAGTATGTCTTCCATCTTCCTAACATATATAGCAACACGCGGAATGATGGACAAAATAGCAGTGACTTGAAACGGAAGAGACATACCTGTGACAGTTGAAGCGCTGCCACCGACGGACTGGGTCGACACCACAGAGGATGTTCCGTAGCTTGTTGAGACACTCGACGTCACTACAAGAAAATATGCGGAAGATAAGTGTCAAAGCGGACATTAAATAAATTTGTGAAGATGCGACGACTGTACGTTTTCTCAAACTTCAAAAATGGACCTATTAATAGATAGATACTAACCATAGACTTCATGGCGGAAGTTGTCTCTGCAGTCCACTGCGATATCGTGGTAGCCACAGCTGTCGCAGGCATGGCAGAAGAGGTCGATCTTCTCCACGTAGCTGCAGTCGACCGTGTCACGCCAGTGCTTGAGGGCAGTGCTGGTACACAGATAGTTGTCATGACCACATTGCTGCTCGATTTTGGTGATGAAGTCGTCATCGCAGCCCAAATATGTGCAGAAGTTCTTCCAGTCACTGCTCAACTTCTTGCTGTAAATGTCGATCTGACTGTCGCACAGTACGACGCTGCACTCGGTGCGGTGCTTGTCATCGACGATTCCAGCGCAATCCGTGTATCCACAGTTACGCAGGGTCTTGCACAAGATGTTGACCTTGTCGTCATAGCTTGCGTCGAAGGTGTCGCGCCAGGTCTTCAGGGCATGGAAGCAGCTGAGGTAGTCGTCGTCATGGTACTGATCCTGGAACTTGTGGATGAAGGCGTAGTCACAGCCAAGTGTTGTACAGACCAGCTTCCAGTCTCCGATCTTGCCGCAGATAAGGCGCAGTGTGTCGTCACACAGAGCCAATCCTAAAAAGAAGAACGAAAGAAGTGTGTCGTCAATTAGGTCCACATTTGCGTCATTCTATGGACGTTTACGTGTTTCTAGGACACTTGTCTAGCCTTGAAGCAAAATATTTACCGTAGGACTCGTGGCGGAAGTTGGTCTTGCAGTCCACTGCAACGTCGTCGAATCCACAGGAATAACAAGCGTGGCAGAAGAGATCAATCTTGTCGTCATAGCTACAGTCCATTGTGTTACGCCAGTGCTTCAGGGCAGTGCTGATACACAGATAGCTGTCTCCGTTACAGTCGTGATCAATCTTGCTGATGAAGTCATCGTCACAGTTCAAAGCCTTACAGAAGTGCACCCAATCATCGGCCAACTTATGGCTGTAGATGTTGATCTGGTGGTCACACAGGGCAAAGCAGTTTTCTGTACGATACTTGTACATGACGGTGTCAGCGCAATCGTCATGTCCGCAGGTGCGCAGGGTCCAGCACAGCTTGTTGACCTTGTCATCGTAGCTGATATCGAAGGTGTCGCGCCATGTCTTCAGGGAATGGAAACAGCACTGGTAGACGTCGTCCTTGTATTGGTCTTGGAACTTGTGGACAAAGGCGTCATCACAGCCCAGGTGTGTGCAGACCATCTTCCAGTCATCGATCTTGTGAGAGATGACACGAAGTGTGTCGTCACACAGAGCCAATCCTGCAAAAGGTAAAAAATCAGCTGTCAGCTTGAAAGTTTTGTTCTCTTACAGCTTTCATTCTGGCAAATCTAAGACGAAATTCACACCCTTGTGGAAAGTTGGTCGCTCATTAAGACTGCTACTTACCATACGACTCGTAGCGGAAGTTGGACCTGCACTCGGTAGCAATGTCGTGGTAACCGCGGTTATCGCAAGCATGACAGAAGAGGTCAATCTTGTCGTCGTAGCTACAGTCGACAGTGTCACGCCAGTGCTTGAGAGCCGTACTGATGCACAGGTAGTTGTCTCCGCCACACTCCATCTCAATCTTGTTGATAAAGTCGTCGTCGCATTGGAGGTCAACACAGATGTACTTCCAGTCATCGCTCAACTTATGGCTGTACACATCGATCTGGCTATCACACAGGGCAAAGCTGTGCTCGGTGCGATACTTGTGATACACGGTGTCGGCGCAATCGTAATAGTGACAATCGCGCAGTGTCTTCCACAGGGTGTTGTATTTGTCATCATAGCTGGTATCGAATGTGTCGCGCCATGTCTTGAGGGCATGGAAGCAGCACATGTAGGTGTCGTCCTTGTATTGGTCTTGGAACTTGTGGATGAATGCGTCATCACAACCCAGGTGAGTGCAGACCATCTTCCAGTCATCAATCTTGTGACAGATGACGCGAAGTGTGTCATCACACAGAGCCAATCCTACAAAGAGATACGTACGAATAGGTTTCAGTAGCGTAGACATAATTGAGATCTTTGAAACATAAGCCATTTCATCGAGAGCAGGCAAACATATCCAGACCAATACATGCAGCGAGCAAAAATCATGTAGACTGACCTGTGACCAGCACGCCTCCGCTGACGTAATGGCCCGACGTTCCGCTTGTGCTAAAGCTGCTGGAGCCACCAGTAACTAAGAATGGCAAAAAAAGAAACAAACCCATAAGCGTTGAGTGAAATAAATGCAACTGGAAAGGACTTCAGAGCCATAGCACCAAATATACCCTGAAGAGTGCAACAAAAGATACTCACCGAAGACCTCATTGCGGTAATGATCTCTACAGTCCACGGCGATTTCGTCGAAACCACAGTGGTAACAGGCGTTGCAGAAGTTGTCGATCTTGTCAGCGTAGCTGCAGTCCACAGTGTCACGCCAGGTCTTGATAGCCGTACTGCAACACAGGTAGTCGTCGTGGCCACACTCGACCTCTATCTTAGTGATGAAGTCGTCACTGCAGTCGAGGGCATGGCAGAATGTCTTCCAGTCGTGACTCAGGGTCTTGCAGTAGATGTCAATCTGGCCATCACACAGAGCCACGCTGTGCTCAGTGCGGTACTTTGCGTAGACAGTGGTGGCACAGTCGGTGTAGCCGCATGTACGCAGGGCAGAGCAGAGGGTGTCGACCTTGTCGGAGTAGTCCACATGCCAAGAGTCACGCCAATACTTGAGCATAGTGCCGCAGCACAAAGCGTCATCCGAGCCACACTCAGAGACGACCTTTGTGATCATGTCCGAGCCGCAACCCAGAGCGATACACACAGCTCTCCAGTCGGTGGAGATCTTGGTACAGATGATGTGGAATGTGTCGTCACACAGTGCCAGTCCTAAGAACAAGACGATACGCCGGTGTCAATCACCAAGTCCATAGAGGTTTTCTTCTATATCCTGCTAACTTATAGCAATGCGCGGAATGATGGATTAAAAATGGCAGTAGGTTGCAAAGAAAGAGACATACCTGTAACAGTAGAAGCGCTGCCACCGACGGACTGGGTCGACACCACAGAGGATGTTCCGTAGCTTGTTGAGACACTCGACGTCACTACAAAAAAATATGTGGAAGATAAGTGTCAAAGCGGACATAAAAATACATTTTTAAAGAAGCAATGACGTACGCTTTCTCGAACTTTAACAGAGGTCCTATTAGTAGATAAATACTAACCATAGACTTCATGGCGGAAGTTGTCTCTGCAGTCCACTGCGATATCGTGGTAGCCACAGCTGTCGCAGGCATGGCAGAAGAGGTCGATCTTGTCCACGTAGCTGCAGTCGACCGTGTCACGCCAGTGCTTGAGGGCAGTGCTGGTACACAGATAGTTGTCATGACCACATTGCTGCTCGATTTTGGTGATGAAGTCGTCATCGCAGCCCAAATATGTGCAGAAGTTCTTCCAGTCACTGCTCAACTTCTTGCTGTAAATGTCGATCTGACTGTCGCACAGTACGACGCTGCACTCGGTGCGGTGCTTGTCATCGACGATTCCAGCGCAATCCGTGTATCCACAGTTACGCAGGGTCTGGCACAAGATGCTGACCTTGTCGTCATAGCTTGCGTCGAAGGTGTCGCGCCAGGTCTTCAGGGCATGGAAGCAGCTGAGGTAGTCGTCGTCTTGATATTGAGCCTCGAACCTGTGAATAAAGGCGTAGTCACAGCCAAGTGTTGTGCAGACCAGCTTCCAGTCTCCGATTTTGCCGCAGATAAGGCGCAGTGTGTCGTCACACAAGCCCAAACCTGAAAAGAAAAAGAAAAGAAGCGTGTCGTCAATCGGCTTCTAATTTGCGTGATTCGATTGAAAACTCAAAGCTTGCAGTGTTTCATTGACACTTGTCGAGCCATGAAGCTTTTTACTCACCGTAGGACTCGTGGCGGAAGTTGTTCTTGCAGTCCACTGTAACATCGTCGAATCCACAGGAATAACAAGCGTGACAGAAGAGATTAATCTTGTCGGCATAGCTACAGTCCACTGTGTTACGCCACTGCTTCAGAGCAGTACTGATACACAGGTAGTTGTCTCCGTTACAGTCGTGATCGATCTTGCTGATGAAGTCGTCGTCACAGTTCAAAGCCTTACAGAAGTGCACCCAATCATCGGCCAACTTATGGCTGTAGATATTGATCTGGTGGTCAGACAGGGCAAAGCAGTTTTCTGTACGATACTTGTACATCACGGTGTCGGCGCAATCGTCATGTCCACAGAAGCGCAGAGTCAGGCACAGCTTGTTGACCTTGTCATCGTAGCTGATATCGAAGGTGTCACGCCATGTCTTCAAGGAATGGAAGCAGCACTGGTAGACGTCGTCCTTGTATTGGTCTTGGAACTTTCGGACAAAAGCGTCATCACATCCCAAGCGTGTGCAGACCAGCTTCCAATCATCGATCTTGTGAGAGATGACACGAAGTGTGTCGTCACACAGAGCCAATCCTGCAAAAGGTAAAAATAATCTTTCACCTGACAACATCTCTTGTTCTTTTCAGAACTGGGAGGACCCAGGGTTCTTACCCTATGAAAACAATCTTCTGTCAGTGTTCTTTTAGCTAAATTGCCTCTAAACACGCTCCCCACATCATGAATGGATTTTACTCTGTAGGATATCTACTCCGGTCTGCACTAAAGAACAATGGTGGAGGGTTACAGCAGACAATGGGAAGTAATTTGCTGAATAACTGACATGTCAAATTTTGAAAACACTCAAGTATTTTTTGTTCACTCGTTTTTCGAGACAAACGTTTTCACACAAGGAAATTGACCCAGATGGTTACAGCAAACGCAATACCCAATAGAGTACCATTCACATTTTATCCAGATGACCTCGGGTATTGCATGGGCCGGGGTATCAGTTTCAAATCCTTGTTAAAACTGACTTTTAGTAAGGCCCAGCCCCTGTCAAGCTTGAAGACTTGTATCAAAGCTCTAAACTGTATTTGTGTAGTGCAAGCATCTTGCTCACAGTTAGCTGATTTAGCTTTCAACCGATAGCTGTGTGTTTAGAAATGTGTCAATACTTTTGGTGCCAACGTGGCGAAGTTAACCACCAGACTTAGCCAAGTTTCATGAGTGTTCTGTAGTACTGGACAACTAACCAACGATTTCACCAGGGTTGGCTTGGTGTATCTGTGTGGTTATAAATCTATCTTTCTACATATGCTTGTTGCTTTCTTTTCATGTTCAGCGAAACCTCAATGTCGTATGTGTTATCTCCACAAAGTAAAATGTCTTTAAAAGTGGCTACTTTGGTATATTGCCTAAGTCAAGACATGTGTACAGCACGGCTGCCAGGTCAGACTGAGCGATTATGTTTTACGGTAGCTCCATCTACTGTTTTTATGATGCAACTATGGTCTTTATGATTGCATTCTAAAATATCTAGCAAGAAAAACACGCCCTTATGGATAGTTAGTTGAATATCAAAACTGCTACTTACCATACGACTCGTAGCGGAAGTTGGACCTGCACTCGGTAGCAATGTCGTGGTAACCGCGGTTATCGCAAGCATGACAGAAGAGGTCAATCTTGTCGTCGTAGCTACAGTCCATAGTGTCACGCCAGTGCTTGAGAGCCGTACTGATGCACAGGTAGTTGTCTCCGCCACACTCCATCTCAATCTTGTTGATAAAGTCGTCGTCGCATTTGAGGTCAATACAGATGTACTTCCAGTCATCGCTCAACTTATGGCTGTACACATCGATCTGGCTATCACACAAGGCAAAGCTGTGCTCCGTGCGATACTTGTGATACAGGGTGTCGGCGCAATCGTAATAGTGACAATCGCGCAGTGTCTTCCACAGGGTGTTGTATTTGTCATCATAGCTGGTATCGAATGTGTCGCGCCATGTCTTGAGAGCATGGAAGCAGCACAGATAGGTGTCGTCCTTGTATTGGTCTTGGAACTTGTGGATAAATGCGTCGTCACAGCCCAGATGGGTGCAGACCATCTTCCAGTCATCGATCTTGTGACAGATGACGCGAAGCGTGTCATCACACAAAGCCAATCCTGCAAAGAGGTTTGTAAGCGGTTCAGTAGCGTAAATATGTTTGAGACGTACATCTCAATCAATTTCATCTGGAGTAGGCAAACATATACAGACAGAAACATGCACCGAGCGGAAATCAAGTAGACTGACCTGTCACTAGAACGCCTCCGCTGACGTAATGGCCCGACGTTCCTCCTGTGCTGAAGGTGCTGGAGCCACCAGTCACTAAAATGACAAGAAAGCAAAAACAAGAGAATTAAGGGGAAATGGATGTTTTAGGGGACTTCAGAACGATGCGATAACAAATACGCTGAGGGTGCAGAAAAAGATACTCACCGAAGACCTCATTGCGGTAATGATCTCTACAGTCCACGGCGATGTCGTCGAAACCACAGTGGTAACAGGCGTTGCAGAAGTGGTCGATCTTGTCAGCGTAGCTGCAGTCCACAGTGTCACGCCAGGTCTTGATAGCCGTACCACAACACAAGTAGTCGTCGTGGCCACACTCGACCTCTATCTTAGTGATGAAGTCGTTGCTGCAGTCAAGGGCATGACAGAATGTCTTCCAATCGTGACTCAGGGTCTTGCAGTAGATGTCAATCTGGCCATCACAAAGAGCCACGCTGTGTTCAGTGCGGTACTTTGCGTAGACAGTGGTGGCACAGTCGGTGTAGCCGCATGTACGCAGGGCAGTGCAGAGGGTGTCGACCTTGTCGGAGTAGTCCACATGCCAAGAGTCACGCCAATACTTGAGCATAGTGCCGCAGCACAAAACGTCATCCGAGCCACACTCAGAGACGACCTTTGTGATCATGTCCGAGCCGTAACCCAGTGCGATACACACAGCTCTCCAGTCGGTAGAGATCTTGGTACAGATGATGTGGAAGGTGTCGTCACACAGTGCCAGTCCTAAGAAAAAGAGCATATAACGCTTTCAAGCTCAATTTCCATAGCATTCCTTCTGTTCCGCTAACATATAGCAAAACGCGGAATGATGGATTAACAACAATGAAAGTAACTAGCAAAGAAAAAGACACACCTGTGACGGTTGAAGCGCTGCCACCGACGGACTGGGTCGACACCACAGAGGATGATTGATAGCTTGTTGAGGCACTCGACGTCACTACAAGAACATATGTGGAAAACAAGTGTCAAAGCGGACATAAAATACGATTTTGAAGAAAGAAGAAGAAGCGATGACTGTAGGCTTTTTCGAACTTCAGTAGAGGTCTTATTAGTAAATAGATACTAACCATAGACTTCATGGCGGAAGTTGTCTCTGCAGTCCACTGCGATATCGTGGTAGCCACAGCTGTCACAGGCATGGCAGAAGAGGTCGATCTTGTCCACGTAGTTGCAGTCGACCGTGTCACGCCAGTGCTTGAGGGCAGTGCTGGTACACAGATAATTGTCATGACCACATTGCTGCTCGATTTTGGTTATGAAGTCGTCATCGCATCCCAATGCTGTGCAGAAGGTCTTCCAGTCACTGCTCAACTTCTTGCTGTAAATGTCGATCTGACTGTCGCACAGTACGACGCTGCACTCGGTGCGGTGCTTGTCATCGATGATTCCAGCGCAATCCGTGTATCCACAGTTACGCAGGGTCAGGCACAAGATGTTGACTTTGTCGTCATAGCTTGCGTCGAAGGTGTCGCGCCAGGTCTTCAGGGCATGGAAGCAGCTGAGGTAGTCGTCGTCATGGTACTGATCCTGGAACTTGTGGATGAAGGCATCATCAAAGCCTAGGTGTGTACAAACCTGTTTCCAGTCTCCAATCTTGCCACAGATGATCCGTAGTGTGTCATCGCACAGAGCCAATCCTATAGTAAAGGGAGAAAATGCCTACAGATTAGGTATGCCCTTAAAGGAAAAGAACCAACCAACCGACTCAGAACCAACCAGCAACAAGTGTCTGCAAAAATATGTAAACGGCGTCTGAGCTGGTTTGGCCATGCTACAAGGCTCACGTCTGACAGACTGGCAAACTAAGTCCTGGAGTGGAACCCACAGGGGAAGAGACGCAGAGGTCGCCCCAGGATGAACTACAGACGAGAAAGACCTCAAAGTATCCAACCTAAACTGGAGGGATGTAAGGAGGATGTCTGCTGACCGAGCCTGCTGGGCCAACCTAACTGCCTCATGTGTCGGGCGACACGGGAGCCCCTAAGTCTAAGTAAATTAAAGGAAAGACAGATTGTCAATCGACAATATTTTAGATATATTTGTGCACTTCTTTGTTGGGGAAAAAGCTGGACTTACCGTAAGACTCGTGGCGGAAGTTTGCCCTGCATTCAGCTGCGATGTCGTGGAAACCACGCGTGTCACAAGCATGACAGAAGAGGTCGATAATATCAGCGTAGCTGTAGTCCACTGTGTCACGCCAATGTTTCAGAGCAGTAGAAATGCAAAGATAACTGTCTCCGCCGCATTCCGACTCAATTCTAGTGATAAAGTCATCATCACATCTCAGTGTGATACAGAACGACTTCCAGTCATCCATCAACTTATGACTGTAGACATCGATGTGGCTGTCAGAAAAGGCAAAGCTTTTTTCGATATGATATTTGTTGTTGATAGTGTTGGCGCAATGACCATAGTTACAGGTGCGCAAGGTCTGGCAAAGGATGTTGACCTTGTCATCATAGTTGATGTTAAATGTGTCACGCCACGTCTTCAGGGAATGGAAGCAGCACAGATAGGTGTCGTCTTGATATTGTTGCTGGAATTTGTTGACAAATGCGTCGTCACAGCCCAGGTGTGTGCAGACCAGCTTCCAATTTGTAATCTTGCCACAGATAATGCGAAGGGTGTCGTCACACAGAGCCAATCCTGAAACGCAGTAATCATGCATCAGTCCATTAATCGTAGTTAAACCGCAAATAAAGTGGTTCGGTAGCTTGCTATTTCTTTCTCTAGAAATGTACAGTCAAGCTGAGGTAAGGTATATAATGAAGAAGTGGCTGACCTGTTACCAGGACACCTCCACTGACGTATTGACTGGATGTTCCCGCCGTCGCAAAGCCGCTGGAGCCACCAGTGACTGTATACCACAGAACAAAAAACATATCATTGAGAACGTAAAATATTGAGAAACATCGACATCATACGTGAGTAAAACTATCAATACAAATGCATTTTCTCCGTGTTTTCAGAAACACTCACCAAATATCTCGTTGCGGTAATGATCTCTACAGTCCACGACGATGTCGGTAAAACCACAGCTGTAACAGGCGTTGCAGAAGTGGTCGATCTTGTCAGCGTAGCTGCAGTCCACAGTGTCACGCCAGGTCTTGATAGCCGTACCGCAGCACAAATAGTCGTCGTGGCCACACTCGACCTCTATCTTAGTGATGAAGTCGTCACTGCAGTCGAGGGCATGGCAGAATGTCTTCCAATCGTGACTCAGGGTTTTGCAGTAGATGTCAATCTGGCCATCGCACAGAGCCACGCTGTGTTCAGTGCGGTACTTTGCGTAGACAGTAGTGGCACAGTCGGTGTAGCCACATGTACGCAGGGCAGAGCAGAGGGTGTCGACCTTGTCGGAGTAGTCCACATGCCAAGAGTCACGCCAATACTTGAGCATAGTGCCGCAGCACAAAACGTCATCCGAGCCACACTCAGAGACGACCTTAGTGATCATGTCCGAATCGCAGCCTAAGGCGATACACACAGCTCTCCAGTCGGTGGAGATCTTGGTACAGATGATGTGGAAGGTGTCGTCGCAAAGTGCAAGGCCTGAGAGCATAGGCAAAGGCTAGTAAAAAAGTGGATCTTACAAAGCAGTACAGATAGATTGAAAATCTTTAGCCAAAAGATAAGATTGTTTTATAAACAAAATGAAGCTAACATACCTGTGACAGTTGATGCACTCCCAATGACGGTCTGGGTAGAGACAACATGGCTTGTGGAGGCACTTGATGTCACTGAGATAACATCAAAAGGAGATTGATCATATATATATATGTCGGCACAACCAAATAGAATGCTTGATATTGTTACCGATTGCTTAATGTTGTTTTAAAATCTTAGTCAGTCATATATTAGGCCCATATGCCACAGAGACAGGCTGAAGCCTCACGCGCCATAGTAGCTACCACTCTCAAAACACTGACAACATTACCCGGGAATAACAAACCGCTCTCAAGGATTTTCCCACTTAATCAAGGCATGGTGATTTTACCTGATGACAAGGGCATATGTGTATTAGTCGTAGACAGAGAACAGTATGACAGAAAGGTACAAGATGTCTAATATAAATAAATACAGGGTCAACATCACCATTCCGTATGTCCATGGGGTATCGGGAAAAACTCCAGCGGATCTTTAACAACTGCAACATTGCCACAAACTTCAAACCTCGCTCAACCCTCAGGCAAAAACTCGTACATCCGGAAGACCGACCATGCAAGGGTCTCAAGGCCAATGTCATTTACAGTCTCAAATGAGAGGGGATCAACTGCACCAACACGTACATTGGGCAGACGAGTGAACCGTTAAAATAAAGGTTCAAAGAACATTGCGGATCTACAACTAGTAGCTACCCTTCGGCCACTTTCCACCATCTACAACGCAATCAGGAGCACTCTTTCAATCTCAAACCCGTAGCTATACTAGACCACTGCACGAACCCCGCTGATTCGAACGGGAGTTATAGACGTATTGTATGAGAGAATGTGCAACCCCACCCTCAACAGGAAAGATGGCCTACGTAACGAACTTTCCGTCACCTTGGTCCCTGCACTACCACCACTTCGAGACAACATTAGTTACTGAGCTAAAACAGGATCTGATTAGCATAAACATTGTCTTCATTTTGTCTCATTTTGGTTCCTATTGTCTTAACGTCGATTACGTATCACTTCAAATTTTCTTGTTTAAAACCTTGTGAACCACAGATCTTGTTTCAGTCACTGACGACAAATGCTACCTGGACCGTCTGACCGTTCTCAAAATCTATCCAGACGATTGAGTAACAGTTACCCTGCGTATCTTATAACCTGGATTTTCAAACTTCATTGACAAAATGCCATTACATACAAACTTACCATAAACCTCGTGGCGGAAGTTGTCTCTGCAGTCCACTGCGATATCGTGGTAGCCACAGCTGTCGCAGGCATGGCAGAAGAGGTCGATCTTGTCCACGTAGCTGCAGTCGACCGTGTCACGCCAGTGCTTGAGGGCTGTCCTGATGCACAGATAGTTGTCATGACCACATTGCTGCTCGATCTTTGTGATGAAGTCGTCATCGCAGCCGAGATACGTGCAGAAGCTCTTCCAGTCATCGCTCAACTTCTTGCTGTAAATGTCGATCTGACTGTCGCACAGTACGACGCTGCACTCGGTGCGGTGCTTGTCATCGACGATTCCAGCGCAATCCGTGTATCCACAGTCACGTAGGGTCTGGCACAAGATGTTGACTTTGTCGTCATAGCTTGCGTCGAAGGTGTCGCGCCAGGTCTTCAGGGCATGGAAGCAGCTGAGGTAGTCATCGTCATGGTACTGATCCTGCAACTTGTGGATGAAGGAGTAGTCACAGCCAAGTTTTGTGCAGACCAGCTTCCAGTCTCCGATCTTGCCGCAGATAAAGCGCAGTGTGTCATCGCACAGAGCCAATCCTTGAAAAGAGAAGTATACACGTGGTATGGGGAAACATATTGAATCAAAAGAAAAAGAAGATAATCATCATTAACATTTACAACCTAGACAAATCTGGCCTTTAAGTGTCTGAAATTCTGTACCATAAGCTTCCTTGTTGAAGTTCGTCCTACAGTCCACTGCAATGCTGTGGAAGTCACAAGCATCGCAAGCATGGCAGAAGAGGTCAATCTTGTCAGTGTAGCTGCAGTCGACGGTGTCACGCCAGTGCTTCAGGACAGTACTTATGCACAAGTAGTTGTCACTTCCGTATTCTGTCTCAGTCTTGGTAACAAAGTCATCATCGCATCCCAAAACTTTGCAGAAATACTTCCAGTTATCTGCCAATTTATGACTGTAAATATTGATCTGGTTGTCACACAAGGCAAAGCAATTTTCAGTGCGATATTTGTTGTAGACAGTATCGGCACAACTATCATAGTTACAAGTGCGTAGCGTATGACACAGGATGTTGACTTTGTCGTCATAACTGATGTCAAATGTGTCGCGCCATGTCTGTAGGGCGTGGAAGCAACACAAATATGTGTCGTCCTTGTATCGGTCGTGGAACTTGTGGACAAATGCGTCGTCACAGCCCAGGTGTGTGCAGACCAGCTTCCAGTCATCGATCTTGTGGCAGATGACACGAAGTGTGTCGTCACATAGGGCCAGTCCTACAAAGGGTATAAGGTATCCATTAGATGTTAAGTCGCATTGAGATCAATAAAGGCTATTTCAAACTGCTGATTCTACAAGAAAGACAATGCAACTAAGCTTTTAATTTCTATTAAACAAATGCAATAATTCTTCATCTCCATTTCTATGTGAGGACACGGGATAATCCATACAAGACAATGAAAGAAACTTCACGAACCTGTCACCAAAACACCTCCAGTAACAAAGTGCCCTGATGAACCTCCAGTGACAAAGGCACTAGAGCTGCCAGTGACTGAAGATAAAGGGTAAGATCAATGTAAGCATCACATGATGAAACTTTAGAAAATCAGACTACATTAGATCAATAGGATTACAAGGGGAAGAAAATTTTCCTTCGCTATCAATAGAATAAAGAAAAACAATCACCAAATATCTCATTCCTGTAATGATCTCTACAATCCACGGCGATGTCGTCAAAACCACAGTGGTAACAGGCATTGCAGAAGTGGTCGATCTTGTCAGCGTAGCTGCAGTCCACAGTGTCACGCCAGGTCTTGATAGCCGTACCGCAGCACAAGTAGTCGTCGTGGCCACACTCGACCTCTATCTTAGTGATGAAGTCGTCACTGCAGTCGAGGGCATGGCAGAATGTCTTCCAATCGTGACTCAGGGTCTTGCAGTAGATGTCAATCTGGCCATCGCACAGAGCCACGCTGTGTTCAGTGCGGTACTTTGCGTAGACAGTGGTGGCACAGTCGGTGTAGCCACATGTACGTAGGGCAGTGCAGAGGGTGTCGACCTTGTCCGAGTAGTCCACATGCCAAGAGTCACGCCAATACTTGAGCATAGTACCGCAGCACAAAACGTCATCCGAGCCACACTCAGAGACGACCTTTGTGATCATGTCCGAGCCGCAACCCAGCGCGATACAAACAGCTCTCCAATCGGTGGAGATCTTGGTACAGATGATGTGGAAGGTGTCGTCACACAGAGCCAGTCCTACGAACACGAAAGATAACACTCTTAAACACACATTTTACAAAGATAGAAATATTTCTTTCATTTTGCTTACATTCAGTAAAATGAGCAAGAATGTATTAACAACAGGAGTATTTTGCAAAGATAGAGACCTACCTGTGACGGTCGAAGTTCTTTCATTTTGCTTACATTCAGTAAAATGAGCAAGAATAAATAAACAATGGCAGTATTTTGCAAAGGTAGAGAGACCTACCTGTGACGGTCGAAGCGCTGCTAATGACGGACTGGGTCGACACAACAGAGGATGTTCCGTAGCTTGTTGAGACACTCGACGTCACTACAAGAAAACGTGTGAAAGATAAGAGTCAGAGAAAATTTGAAATCGATTTCTAAGGACCACTGTTACTGTCATTTTATCGAAATTCTATAGAGGTCTTATTAGTAGATAGATACTAACCATAGACTTCATGGCGGAAGTTGTCTCTGCAGTCCACTGCGATATCGTGGTAGCCACAGCTGTCGCAGGCATGGCAGAAGAGGTCGATCTTGTCCACGTAGCTGCAGTCGACCGTGTCACGCCAGTGCTTGAGGGCAGTGCTGGTACACAGATAGTTGTCATGACCACATTGCTGCTCGATTTTGGTGACGAAGTCGTCATCGCAGCCCAAATATGTGCAGAAGTTCTTCCAGTCACTGCTCAACTTCTTGCTGTAAATGTCGATCTGACTGTCACACAGTACGACGCTGCACTCGGTGCGGTGCTTGTCATCGACGATTCCAGCGCAATCCGTGTATCCACAGTTACGCAGGGTCTGGCACAAGATGTTGACCTTGTCGTCATAGCTTGCGTCGAAGGTGTCGCGCCAGGTCTTCAGGGCATGGAAGCAGCTGAGGTAGTCGTCGTCATGGTACTGATCCTGGAACTTGTGGATGAAGGCGTAGTCACAGCCAAGTGTTGTGCAGACCAGCTTCCAGTCTCCGATCTTGCCGCAGATAAGGCGCAGTGTGTCGTCACACAGAGCCAATCCTAAAAAGAAGAATGAAAGAAATGTGTCGTCAATAAGCACCACATTTGCGGTATTAAATTGAGGTTTACGTGTTTCTAGGACACTTCTCTGGCCTCAAAGCAAATTATTTACCGTAGGACTCGTGGCGGAAGTTGGTCTTGCAGTCCACTGCAACATCGTTGAATCCGCAGATATGACAGGCGTGGCAGAAGAGATCAATCTTGTTATCGTAGCTACAGTCCACTGTGTTACGCCAGTGCTTCAGGGCAGTGCTGATACACAGATAGCTGTCTCCGTTACAGTCGTGATCGATCTTGCTGATGAAGTCATCGTCACAGTTCAAAGCCTTACAGAAGTGCACCCAATCATCGGCCAACTTATGGCTGTAGATGTTGATCTGGTGGTCACACAAGGCAAAGCAGTTCTCTGTACGATACTTGTACATGACGGTGTCGGCGCAATCGTCATGTCCGCAGGTGCGCAGGGTCCAGCACAGCTTGTTGACCTTGTCATCGTAGCTGATATCGAAGGTATCGCGCCATGTCTTCAGGGAATGGAAGCAGCACTGGTAGACGTCGTCCTTGTATTGGTCTTGGAACTTGTGAACAAAGGCGTCATCACAGCCCAGGTGTGTGCAGATCAGCTTCCAGTCATCGATCTTGTGAGAGATGACACGAAGTGTGTCGTCACACAGAGCCAATCCTGCAAAAGGTAAAAATCATCTGTTAGCTTTGAACCTTTTATTCCCTTACAGATTACATTCTGGCAAATCTAAGACGAAATGCACGACCTTGTTGATTAAGACTGCTACTTACCATACGACTCGTAGCGGAAGTTGGACCTGCACTCGGTGGCAATGTCGTGGTAACCGCGGTTATCGCAAGCATGACAGAAGAGGTCAATCTTGTCGTCGTAGCTACAGTCGACAGTGTCACGCCAGTGCTTGAGAGCAGTACTGATGCACAGGTAGTTGTCTCCGCCACACTCCATCTCAATCTTGTTGATAAAGTCGTCGTCGCATTGGAGGTCAACACAGATGTACTTCCAGTCATCGCTCAACTTATGGCTGTACACATCGATCTGGCTATCACACAGGGCAAAGCTGTGCTCGGTGCGATACTTGTGATACAGAGTGTCGGCGCAATCGTAATAGTGACAATCGCGCAGTGTCTTCCACAGGGTGTTGTATTTGTCGTCATAGCTGGTATCGAATGTGTCGCGCCATGTCTTGAGGGCATGGAAGCAGCACATGTAGGTGTCGTCCTTGTATTGGTCTTGGAACTTGTGGATGAATGCGTCGTCATAGCCCAGGTGGGTGCAGACCAGCTTCCAGTCATCAATCTTGTGACAGATGACGCGAAGCGTGTCATCACACAAAGCCAATCCTGCAAAGATATACGTAAGAATATGTTTCAGCAGCTTGGAAATATTTGAGATCTTTTAGATATAAGCCATTTCATCGTGAGTAGGCAAACATATCCAGACGAAAACATGCAGCGAGAGGATGGTAAGTAGACTGACCTGTCACCAGGACACCTCCACTGACGTAATGGCCCGACGTTCCTCCTGTGCTGAAGGTGCTGGAGCCACCAGTAACTAAAATGACCAGAAAGGAGAAAAAACATATGTTTAGTAAAATGGATGGAATGGGATAGGACTTCAGAATTATAGCACCAAAATCACGCTGAAGGGTGCAACAAAAGATCCTCACCGAAGACCTCATTACGGTAATGATCTCTACAGTCAACGGCGACGTCGTCGAAACCACAGTGGTAACATGCGTTGCAGAAGTGGTCGATCTTGTCAGCGTAGCTGCAGTCCACAGTGTCACGCCAGGTCTTGATAGCCGTATTGCAACACAAGTAGTCGTCGTGGCCACACTCGACCTCTATCTTAGTGATGAAGTCGTCACTGCAGTCGAGGGCATGGCAGAATGTCTTCCAGTCGTGACTCAAGGTCTTGCAGTAGATGTCAATCTGGCCATCACACAGAGCCACGCTGTGCTCAGTGCGGTACTTTGCGTAGACAGTGGTGGCACAGTCGGTGTAGCCGCATGTACGCAGGGCAGTGCAGAGGGTGTCGACCTTGTCGGAGTAGTCCACATGCCAAGAGTCACGCCAATACTTGAGCATAGTGCTGCAGCACAAAACGTCATCCGAGCCACACTCAGAGACGACCTTTGTGATCATATCCGAGCCGCAGCCCAGTGCGATACACACAGCTCTCCAGTCGGTGGAGATCTTGGTACAGATGATGTGGAAGGTGTCGTCACACAGTGCCAGTCCTAAGAACAAAACCATACACCGGTGTCAAGCTCCAATTCCATTCAAGTACTTCTTTCATCTTCCTAACATATAGCAACACTCGGAATGACGGAGAAAATGGCAGTGACTCGCAAAGGAAGAGATTTACCTGTGACAGTTGAAGCGCTGCCACCGACAGACTGGGTCGACACCACAGAGGATGTTCCATAGCTTGTTGAGGCACTCGACGTCACTACAATAAAATATGTGGAAGACAAGCGTCAAAGCGGACATCAAATAAGTTTGTGAAGAAGCGACGACTGTACTTTTCTCGAACTTCAACAGAGGTCCTATTAGTAGATGGATACTAACCATAGACTTCGTGGCGGAAGTTGTCTCTACAGACCACTGCGATATCGTGGTAGCCACAGCTGTCGCAGGCATGGCAGAAGAGGTCGATCTTGTCCACGTAGCTACAGTCGACCGTATCACGCCAGTGCTTGAGGGCAGTGCTGGTACACAGATAGTTGTCATGACCACATTGCTGCTCGATTTTGGTGATGAAGTCGTCATCGCAGCCCAAATATGTGCAGAAGTTCTTCCAGTCACTGCTCAACTTCTTGCTGTAAATGTCGATCTGACTGTCGCACAGTACGACGCTGCACTCGGTGCGGTGCTTGTCATCGACGATTCCAGCGCAATCCGTGTATCCACAGTTACGCAGGGTCTGGCACAAGATGTTGACCTTGTCGTCATAGCTTGCGTCGAAGGTGTCGCGCCAGGTCTTCAGGGCATGGAAGCAGCTGAGGTAGTCGTCGTCATGGTACTGATCCTGGAACTTGTGGATGAAGACGTAGTCACAGCCAAGTGTTGTGCAGACCAGCTTCCAGTCTCCAATCTTTCCGCAGATAAGGCGCAGTGTGTCATCACATAGAGCCAATCCTGAAAAGAAGAACGAAAGAAATGTGTCGTGAATTAGCTTCATATTTGCGTGATTCTATGGAAGTTTACGTGTTTCTAGGACACTTGTCTAGCCTTGAAGCAAAAATATTTACCGTAGGACTCGTGGCGGAAGTTGGTCTTGCAGTCCACTGCAACGTCGTCGAATCCACAGGAATAACAAGCGTGGCAGAAGAGATCAATCTTGTCGTCATAGCTACAGTCCATTGTGTTACGCCAGTGCTTCAGGGCAGTGCTGATACACAGATAGCTGTCTCCGTTACAGTCGTGATCAATCTTGCTGATGAAGTCATCATCACAGTTCAAAGCCTTACAGAAGTGCACCCAATCATCGGCCAACTTATGGCTGTAGATATTGATCTGGTGGTCACACAGGGCAAAGCAGTTTTCTGTACGATACTTGTACATGACGGTGTCGGCGCAATCGTCATGTCCGCAGGTGCGCAGGGTCCAGCACAGCTTGTTGACCTTGTCATCGTAGCTGATATCGAATGTATCGCGCCATGTCTTCAAAGAATGGAAGCAGCACTGGTAGACGTCGTCCTTGTATTGGTCTTGGAACTTGTGGACAAAAGCGTCATCACAGCCCAGGTGTGTGCAAACCATCTTCCAGTCATCGATCTTGTGAGAGATGGCACGAAGTGTGTCGTCACACAGAGCCAATCCTGCAAAAGGTAAAACACCATGTAAGCTTTGAAACATTTTTCCTTACTGATTGCATTCTGGCAAATCTAAGAGGAAATGCATGACCTTGTTCATTAAAAATGCTACTTACCATACGACTCGTAGCGGAAGTTGGACCTGCACTCGGCGGCAATGTCGTGGTAACCGCGGTTATCGCAAGCATGACAGAAGAGGTCAATCTTATCGTCGTAGCTACAGTCGACAGTGTCACGCCAGTGCTTGAGAGCAGTACTGATGCAAAGGTAGTTGTCTCCGCCACACTCCAGCTCAATCTTGTTGATAAAGTCGTCGTCGCATTGGAGGTCAACACAGATGTACTTCCAGTCATCGCTCAACTTATGGCTGTACACATCGATCTGGCTATCACACAGGGCAAAGCTGTGCTCGGTGCGATACTTGTGATACAGGGTGTCGGCGCAATCGTAATAGTGACAATCGCGCAGTGTCTTCCACAGGGCGTTGTATTTGTCGTCATAGCTGGTATCGAATGTGTCGCGCCATGTCTTGAGGGCATGGAAGCAGCACATGTAGGTGTCGTCCTTGTATTGGTCTTGGAACTTGTGGATGAAAGCGTCGTCACAGCCCAGGTGGGTGCAGACCATCTTCCAGTCATCGATCTTATGACAGATGACGCGAAGCGTGTCATCATACAGAGCCAATCCTGCACAGAGGTTTGTAAGCGGTTCAGTAGCGTAAATATGTTTGAGACGTACATCTTAACCAATTTCATCTGGAGTAAGCAAACACATAAAGAGAAAAACATACACCGAACACAAATCAAGTAGACTAACCTGTCACCAGAACGCCTCCGCTGACGTAATGGCCCGACGTTCCTCCTGTGCTGAAGGTGCTGGAGCCACCAGTCACTAAAATGACAAGAAAGCAAAAAACAAGAGAGTTAAGGAGAAATGGATGTTTTAGGGGACTTCAAAACGATGCGCTAAAAATACGCTGATGTGTGCAGAAAAAGAAGCTCACCGAAGACCTCATTGCGGTAATGATCTCTACAATCAACGGCAATGTCGTCAAAGCCACAGTGGTAACAGGCGTTGCAGAAGATGTCGATCTTGTCAGCGTAGCTGCAGTCCACAGTGTCACGCCAGGTCTTGATAGCCGTACTGCAACACAAGAAGTCGTCGTGGCCACACTCGACCTCTATCTTAGTGATGAAGTCGTCACTGCAGTCGAGGGCATGGCAGAATGTCTTCCAATCGTGACTCAAGGTCTTGCAGTAGATGTCAATCTGGCCATCGAACAAGGCCACGCTGTGCTCAGTGCGGTACTTTGCGTAGACAGTGGTGGCACAGTCGGTGTAGCCGCATGTACGCAGGGCAGTGCAGAGGGTGTCGACCTTGTCGGAGTAGTCCACATGCCAAGAGTCACGCCAATACTTGAGCATAGTACCGCAGCACAAAACGTCATTCGAGCCACACTCAGAGATGACCTTTGTGATCATATCCGAGCCGCAGCCCAGTGCGATACACAGAGCTCTCCAGTCGGTGGAGATTTTGGTACAGATGATGTGAAAGGTGTCGTCACAAAGTGCCAGTCCTAAGTACAAGACCATACACCGGTGTCAAGCCCCAATTCCAAAAAAGTATTTCATCAATCTTCCTAACATATACATATATAGCGAAACGCGACATAATGAATAAAAATGGCAGTGACTTAAGAAGGAACAGACATACCTGTGACAGTTGAAGCGCTGCCACCGACGGACTGGGTCGACACCACTGAGGATGTTTGAATGCTTGTCGAGATACTTGACGTCACTACAAGAAAACGTGTTGTTGATAAGTGTCAAAGTGGACATTAAATGAATTTGTGAAGAGGCGAAGACAGTACGTTTTCTCGAATTTTAATAGAGATCCTATTAGTGGATGGATACTGACCATAGACTTCATGGCGGAAGTTGTCTCTGCAGTCCACTGCGATATCGTGGTGACCACAGCTGTCGCAGGCATGGCAGAACAGGTCGATCTTTTCCACGTAGCTGCAGTCGACCGTGTCACGCCAGTGCTTGAGGGCAGTGCTGGTACAAAGATAGTTGTCATGACCACATTGCTGCTCGATTTTGGCGATGAAGTCGTCATCGCAGCCCAAATATGTGCAGAAGTTCTTCCAGTCACTGCTCAACTTCTTGCTGTAAATGTCTATCTGACTGTCGCACAGTACGACACTGCACTCCGTACGGTGCTTGTCATCGATGATTCCAGCGCAATCCGAGTATCCACAATTACGCAGGGTCTGGCACAAGATGTTGACCTTGTCGTCATAGCTTGCGTCGTAGGTGTCGCGCCAGGTCTTCAGGGCATGGAAGCAGCTGAGGTAGTCGTCGTCATGGTACTGATCCTGGAACTTGTGGATGAAGACGTAGTCACAGCCAAGTGTTGTGCAGACCAGCTTCCAGTCGCCGATCTTGCCGCAGATAAGGCGCAGTGTGTCGTCACACAGAGCCAATCCTTAAAAGAAGAACGAAAGAAATGTGTCGTCAATAAACTTTTCATTTGAGTGACTGTATTGAGGTTTGCGTGTTTCTAGGACACTTGTCTAGCCTCAAGGCAAAAATATTTACCGTAGGACTCGTGGCGGAAGTTGGTCTTGCAGTCCACTGCAACATCGTCGAATCCACAGGAATAACAAGCGTGGCAGAAGAGATCAATCTTGTCATCATAGCTACAGTCCACTGTGTTACGCCAGTGCTTCAGGGCAGTGCTGATACACAGATAGCTGTCTCCGTTACAGTCGTGATCGATCTTGCTGATGAAGTCATCGTCACAGTTCAAAGCCTTACAGAAGTGCACCCAATCATCGGCCAACTTATGGCTGTAGATGTTGATCTGGTGGTCACACAGGGCAAAGCAGTTTTCTGTACGATACTTGTACATGACGGTGTCGGCGCAATCGTCATGTCCACAGGTACGCAGAGTCCAGCACAGCTTGTTGACCTTGTCATCATAGCTGATATCGAAGGTGTCGCGCCATGTCTTCAGGGAATGGAAGCAGCACTGGTAGACGTCGTCCTTGTATTGGTCTTGGAACTTGTGGACAAAGGCGTCATCACAGCCCAGGTGTGTGCAGACCAGCTTCCAGTCATCGATCTTGTGAGAGATGACACGAAGTGTGTCGTCACACAGAGCCAATCCTGCAAAAGGTAAAAATCATCTGTAAGTTTTGAACCTTTGTTTTTCTTACAGATTGCATTCTGGCAAATCTAAGAGGAAATGCACGACCTTGTTCATTCAGACTGCTACTTACCATATGACTCGTAGCGGAAGTTGGACCTGCACTCTGTGGCAATGTCGTGGTAACCGCGGTTATCGCAAGCATGACAGAAGAGGTCAATCTTGTCGTCGTAGCTACAGTCGACAGTGTCACGCCAGTGCTTGAGAGCAGTACTGATGCAAAGGTAGTTGTCTCCGCCACACTCCAGCTCAATCTTGTTGATAAAGTCGTCGTCGCATTGGAGGTCAACACAGATGTACTTCCAGTCATCGCTCAACTTATGGCTGTACACATCGATCTGGCTATCACACAGGGCAAAGCTGTGCTCGGTGCGATACTTGTGATACAGGGTGTCGGCGCAATCGTAATAGTGACAATCGCGCAGTGTCTTCCACAGGGTGTTGTATTTGTCGTCATAGCTGGTATCGAATGTGTCGCGCCATGTCTTGAGGGCATGGAAGCAGCACATGTAGGTGTCGTCCTTGTATTGGTCTTGGAACTTGAAGATGAATGCGTCGTCACAGCCCAGGTGGGTGCAGACCATCTTCCAGTCATCAATCTTGTGACAGATGACGCGAAGTGTGTCATCACACAGAGCCAATCCTGCAAAGGTATAAGTAAGAATATGTTTCAGCAGCTTAGACATATTTGAGATCTTTTAGATATAAGCCATTATATCGGGAGTAGGCAAACATATCCAGACAAAAACATGCCGCGAGTAGAAAGTAGACTGACCTGTCACCAGAACGCCTCCGCTAACGTAATGGCCCGACGTTCCTCCTGTGCTGAAGGTGCTGGAACCACCAGTAACTAAAAAGACAAGAAAGGAAAATTAAACCGTGTTAAGTTAAACGGATGGGATTGGATAGGACTTCAGATTTATAGCAACAAAATCACGCTGAAGGGTGCTACAAAAGATACTCACCGAAGACCTCATTACGGTAATGATCTCTACAGTCCACGGCGACGTCGTCGAAACCACAGTGGTAACAGGCGTTGCAGAAGTGGTCGATCTTGTCAGCGTAGCTGCAGTCCACAGTGTCACGCCAGGTCTTGATAGCCGTACTGCAACACAAGTAGTCGTCGTGGCCACACTCGACCTCTATCTTAGTGATGAAGTCGTCACTGCAGTCGAGGGCATGACAGAATGTCTTCCAGTCGTCCCTCAGGGTCTTGCAGTAGATATCGATCTGGCCATCGCACAGAGCCACGCTGTGCTCAGTGCGGTACTTTGCGTAGACAGTGGTGGCACAGTCGGTGTAGCCACATGTACGCAGGGCAGTGCAGAGGGTGTCGACCTTGTCCGAGTAGTCCACATGCCAAGAGTCACGCCAATACTTGAGCATAGTGCCGCAGCACAAAACGTCATCCGAGCCACACTCAGAGACGACCTTTGTGATCATGTCCGAGCCGCAACCCAGCGAGATACACACAGCTCTCCAGTCGGTGGAGATCTTGGTACAGATGATGTGGAAGGTGTCGTCACACAGTGCCAGTCCTAAGAACAAGACGATACACCGGTGTCAAGCCCCAATTCCGTAAATATTTTTTCTACTTATATCCTGCTAACATATAGCAAAATGCGGAATAATTAAAAAGAAACTTAGCAGTGACTGGAAAAGGAAGATACATACCTGTGACGGTTGAACCACTTCCGATGACGGACTGGGTCGACACCACAGAGGATGTTCCATAGCTTGTTGAGACACTTGACGTCACTGCGCGGAAAGCAAAGATGAAAGGAAATTGTAAGAGAGGGCAAGTAAAACATTTTAAAAAGAGCGATGTTTGTGTGTGTGTGTGTGTTTGTAAAATATTGATTGTGGTCCGGATCAGTAAATACATACTAACCATAGACTTCATGACGGAAGTTGTCTCTGCAGTCCACTGCAATATCGTGATGGCCACAGCTGTCACAAGCATGGCAGAACAAGTCAATTTTCTCTACGTAGCTGCAATCGACCGTGTCACGCCAGTGTTTGAGGGCAGTGCTGATGCACAGATAGTTGTCATGACCACATTCCTGCTCGATTTTGGTGATGAAGTCGTCATCGCAGCCCAAATATTTGCAGAAGTTCTTCCAGTCACTGCTCAACTTCTTGCTGTAAATGTCGATCTGACTGTCGCACAGTACGACACTGCACTCGGTGCGGTGCTTGTCATCGACGATTCCAGCGCAATCCGTGTATCCACAGTTACGCAGGGTCTGGCACAAGATGTTGACCTTGTCATCATAGCTCGCGTCAAAGGTGTCGCGCCAGGTCTTTAGGGCATGGAAGCAGCTGAGGTAGTCGTCGTCATGGTACTGATCCTGGAACTTGTTGATGAAGGTGTGGTCGCAGCCAAGTCTTGTGCACACCACCTTCCAGTCTCCGATCTTACTGCAGATAAGGCGCAACGTGTCATCACACAGAGCCAGTCCTGAGGAAGATGGGAAACGATAAGTGTTTGACTGAAGTAGCAAAGAAAAGGGTGTCGAACATATAACGGACGAAATGTATTCTGTTAATTTACATTTATTCATACTGAAAAGAATAGTAATAAAAACAACTGTATTTCAATCAGTACATACCGTGTGACTCATGGCGGTAGCTACTCCTGCAGTCCTCTGCAATGTCATCGAATCCACAGGTGTGACAAGCGTGACAGAAGATGTTAACCATGTCAGCGTAGCTGGACTCTACCGTATTACGCCAGTGCTTCAGAGCAACACTAACGCAAAGATAGTCATCTCCACTGCATTCCTGTTCGATCTTTACGATGAAGTCATCATCGCAGCCCAAGTGCCTACAGAAGTTCTTCCAATCGTCGGCCAACTTATGGCTGTAGATATTGATCTGGTGGTCACACAGGGCAAAGCAGTTTTCTGTACGATACTTGTTATACACGGTGTTGGCGCAATCGTCATGTCCGCAGGTGCGCAGAGTCAGGCACAGCTTGTTGACCTTGTCATCATAGCTGATATCAAAGGTGTCGCGCCATGTCTTCAGGGAATGGAAGCAGCACTGGTAGGTGTCGTCCTTGTATTGGTCTTGGAACTTGTGGATGAATGTGTCATCACAGCCCAGGTGTGAGCAGACCATCTTCCAGTCATCGATCTTGTGAGAGATGACACGAAGTGTGTCGTCACACAGAGCCAATCCTGCAAAAGGTAAAAATCATCTATCAGCTTTGAAACCTTACGGATTGTATTCCAGCAAATCTAAGACTAAATGCACACCCCTGTGAAAAGTTGATATTTCATTAAGACTGCGACTTACCATACGACTCGTAGCGGAAGTTGGTTCTGCAGACAACTGCAATGTCGTTGAAGTCACGAGTGTCGCAAGCATGGCAGAAGATGTCAATCTTGTCGTTGTAGCTGCAGTCAACAGTGTCACGCCAGTGCTTGAGAGCAGTGCTGATGCACAGGTAGTTGTCTCCGCCACACTCCATGTCGATCTTGTTGATAAAGTCGTCGTCGCACTTGAGAGAAACACAGAAATTCTTCCAATCGTGGCTTAACTTTTGGCTGTAAACATCGATCTGGCTATCACATAGAGCAAACGTGTGCTCTGTGCGATACTTGTGATACAGGGTGTCGGCGCAATCGTAGTAGTGACAATCGCGCAGTGTCTTCCACAGGGTGTTGTATTTGTCATCATAGCTGGTATCAAATGTGTCGCGCCATGTCTTCAGGGAATGGAAGGAGCACAGGTAGGTGTCGTCCTGGTATTTGTCCTGAATCTTGCGAACAAAATCGTCGTCACAGCCCAAGTGTGTGCAGACCATCTTCCAGTCATCAATCTTGTGACAGATGACACGAAGTGTGTCGTCACACAGAGCCAATCCTGCAAAGAAAAGAAGAATGATGATGATGATGATAGAATGAAGTAACTGTCGGTGTTTAAAGTCTCAAAAAACATTAATGTAGCTGTTCTTTCCGCAGACGTAGAGGACGTACCTGTCACCAGGACACCTCCAGAGACGAATTGACCAGATGTTCCCCCAGTAGAGAAGCTGCTAGATCCAGCAGTGACTGTAAAACAAAAGGGACATATTTGAGCAACGGAAACTAAAGAAATATTGTTGCACGAATTCTAAAATTTTCAACTTGTCAATGACAAACCCAATAACATCAATGTATTCTTACCAAATGTTTCCTTGTGGTAATTGTCTCTGCAGTCCACGGCAACGTCAGTGAAGCCACATGCATGACATGCGCTACAGAAGTAGTCGACCTTGTCAGCATAGCTGCAATCCACAGTGTCACGCCAGGTCTTCAGGGCCGTGTTGATGCACAGGTAGTCGTCATGGCCACATTCCTGTTGGATCTTACTGATGAAGTCGTCATTGCAGCCCAAATATGTGCAGAAGGTCTTCCAATCGTGACTCATCTTATGGCTGTAGATATCGATCTGGCTGTCACACAGGGCAAAGCAGTTTTCTGTGCGATACTTGTTATATACTGTATCAGCACAATGACCATAGCCGCAGTCACGCAGTATTAGGCACAGGTGGTTCACCTTGTCATCATAATTGCCGTCAAAGGTGTCTCTCCAGGTCTTGAGGGAATGGAAGCAGCACAGATAGGTGTCATCCTTGTACAGGTCTTCGAACCTGTGGATGAATGCGTCGTCACAGCCCAGGTGTTTGCAGACCATTTTCCAGTCATCAATCTTGTGACAGATGATGCGAAGTGTGTCGTCACACAGTGCCAAACCTGGGAAGTGTTGAAGAGGCGGTATTTTGAAATAGTTTTAAAATTAATGTACAAAACTATATCTTTTGCTACAAAATTGACATGGTTTGGGTGAGAGTACATGAGATACATTTTCTATATTTTTGTGTGCAATGTACACATACACACACACATACACATACACACACACACACAGACATACACAGACACACACACACACGCACAAGCCGAAAACAATACATCCATGCTTTTGGGCTGAAGTAATAATGGTGTGCTCACCAATGAATGAAGTTGAAGTTATGGATGATTCCCATCCAGTGCTGCTGGTCACAACATGGCTGACATAGCTTGAACCTGTGCCTGTGAAACTGCTACTACTGACAGTGTGGCTGGTTGACAGGCTTGCTGTAACTGTAAGGACATAGTTTGAATTGTTATGATTATGTGTATCTTGAAGCTCTTGGAAAGATATATGTGAACAAGCTGTAATCACGCAAGACATACCAAACTTGAAGCTGGGACAACACTGCATGTTTGTAGAATATTTGAATTAAAAGACTGAAATTACACAAATGTATATCATGGTGGCAATATGTTTTTCACAAATTCTATCTTACTCTGGCAGACACCTGAGCTTTTGTCCAAGTTGCAAGAGCGACATAGCTTTTGATACTAGAAATACAAAAGTTGTTACAATTTATTCATACAGCACTCACCATAGACTTCATGGCGGAAGTTGTCCTTGCAATCGGTTGCAATGTCATGGTAACCGCAGGTGGTGCAAGCATGGCAGAAAAGATCAATCATCTCTGCATAGCTGCAGTCCACGGTGTCACGCCAGTGCTTCAGGGCAGTACTGCAACACAGGTAGTTGTCTGTACCACAGTCCTCCTCAATCTTCTTGATGAAGTCATCGTCACAGCCCAAATGGGTACAGATGTCCTTCCACTTCCTCGACAGGGTCTTACAGTAGATGTTGATCTGACTGTCGGAAAGTACCACGCTGCATTCAGTGCGATACTTCTCCAGCACGATACCGGAGCAGTCTGTGTAGCCGCAGGTCTTCAGGACGTTACACAGAGTGTTGACCTTGTCTTCGTATCTGACGTTAGTGGTGTCGCGCCAGTGCCTCAACGTTGTCAAACAGCACAAGAAGGAATCGCCATGATGGTCTTGCTCAACCTTGGTAATAAGGTTCTTGTCACAGCCCAGGGTAACACACACAAGCTTCCAGTCAGTTATCTTCGTACAGATGATATGAAGGGTGTCGTCACACAAAGCCAGACCTGCAAAACAACAGACAGTTACTCAATGATGTTCAAAAACACACAGCCTTACGAAAAAAGAACTAGATATCAAAACAGGAAGCTCTGCTGCAGGACCAAGAAAATCTGTCAGGGGGCCAAAAATCTAATAATTTCTGTGATAGGACATGACCTAAGAATATACAGTATTACTGAGTTTCATGACATGCCAAACCATACATAGCTTCTTGAGTTATGCTGCTAAACCGCATACATACATAAATACATAATAACAAGCATGCAAACGCTACCAAAAACATAACCCTCTTGGCATGTGGAAACTTGGAGAGTGCAAACCTTTGTTGTGGCAGCATATATTCCACTGAATCTCCACCCCTCAGTATGAACAAAGTATACCACAGACTTCTGCAATTTTTCATGAACACCCTACCCTTCACTACGCTTAACACGTGTAACAAACTCTGTGTACCTGTTGAACTTGTAGAGGTGGAACCAGTATCCACCACGTGCACTGAGGATCCTCCAGTTGTAAACTGAGTGGAGACACTTGCCGATGCTGAGAAACAAAACAAAACAAAACAAAACAATTCTAAGATTAGGAAAAAAGACTTTTCTGCAATTTCTATCAAAAACTTTGAGACTTTGCAATCTTAGGTATAGTGAGCATAATTATATCTCTCTGGATGATTAGAATTTCCTTGAATAAGACATGAATGAATGATGAAATGGATGCATGGTATACATTGGTATAGGCACACAGGCAGATGAGAAACTGGGGAGTAAATCACATTTATGATTAACACTGCTGGGATTTGTATTCATATACAGATGAAGCCACTTAATTGCACCTCGGATAAACGCACCTTCCATTTAATTGCACCGAATCCCAATATCCAATTCCGGTTCCCATTCACTGCATTGTTAGTGACTCCGCATATCTGCACCGCGCATGGTAACCAATGCCGGATAACTGCACCAATTTTTTTTCAAAAATCCTCGACAAGTTAACTGAAAAGGTGCGCTAAAATCGGCAAACGCGGTACAAATGAGCCGATACCTGCCGGTGTAAAGGCCCAATACCGCCAATATGTTTAAAACTGTTTTGAGTAACAAAAGAAGGCGGTCTCCATTGACAGTTACGTTGATAGGAATCGTATGGGAGGCCCCGGGCGGGTCACCCGTAATCAGTAACCAAGTTTTAGTTTCAATTCCTAGTTTCATGGCGGTGCATGATTTACGTAAATTGACAACTGCACTCTACGTAATGTAACACAGAAACTGTTATCCCATGAGTGGCATAACGATGTTTCAGAATGCCTCCCCTGTAACATTACGTGTGTTGTAATGCGGTAGATCGCATGGAAAAATGCAAAATCAAAACAGGTTCGTAGTCATTTCTTTATTTCCAGCAAAGGGTCAATAAATGAAGTTAATAACTGAATAATTTCGTCTGTTTTCTTTGTGCAAGTGTTTCTGACTAACAATACACCCCCTCGCCCATGGCGGTGCGGTCCAGCTGGGCATTTCGCATAATTGCACCAGCCGGATAATTGCACCAAAAACGCTGACAAATGGGTGGTGCAGTTAAGCGGATTCTACTGTATTCAATGATTTGGCTGTAGCACATAGCCTGGGTGCCATCCTGTTTCTACCGGGGCTCCTACACTCGCTACCCTAAAAAAAATATTTTTTTAAGGTAGTGAGTGTAGAAGCCCCGTTAGAAATAGGATGGCACCAAGGCTAGTAGCACACGTATTATCCAAGCTTGTCCTGCTCCTAAATACATAGCATCAAGCACATGGCCTCGATATACATGCACCAATAAACCATTAAAAAATGGATTGCTAACAATAAATGAATCCTTACAAATGAAAGCTACTAGAGGAAATCCTAGAGGAAAACTTTGACAGTACTCACTGAACACTTCATTGCGGTAGTAATGTCTGCAGTTGTCAGCCATCTGGATGTAGCCACAATCCTCGCAAGCTGCACAGAAGATGTCGATCTTCTCAGCGTAGCTGCAGTCAATGGTGTCGCGCCAGGTCTTCAGAGCAGTGTGGCAGCACAGGAAGTCGTCATGGCCGCATTCCTGCTCGACCTTGCTGATGAAGTCGTCGTCGCAGCCCAGGCTGATGCAGATGGCCTTCCAATCACTATGCAGGGTCCTGCAGTAGATGTCAATCTGGGCGTCGCAGAGTGCCACGCTGCACTCTGTACGGAACTTCTCGTAGACCGTGGTTGCACAGTCTGTGAAGCCACAGGTACGCAGGGCGGTGATTAGCACGTTGACCTTGACGTGGTAGTCGGCGTAGTCATAGGTGTCACGCCACACCTTGAATGATTGAATGGTTTATTAGTAACAAGTGTTACATGGTAGCTCAAAGCTGAATTGCGTACACTGAACAATATCTTATCAAACACAAGGAAAGTACAGGTGAGGTCTTGGACATACATTTTAAAAACATCTACCGGGTATAACGCTTGAAAATTTTCGTGTAATACAGATTGAGCTAGACTTGACTTAAATAAGCTTTTGACAAAAAACTTTGTGCAGATACAAGAATCTAAAACGGTACTTGAATAAAAGTTGTCTGTTTCCACTGTGATAACTTGATGCTAAGTAAGTAAACTATCTATTTGTCCTGCATTCCATATTTTATTAGTTTCTGTGAGCACCTTCAGCATGGTGGTGCAGCACAGGTAGTTGTCAGAGCCGCAGTCCTCCATGATCTTCTGGATAAAGTCTGCGTTGCAGCCCAGGGCGATACAGACTGAAGTCCAGTCATCTGCGATCTTGTCACAGATGATCTTGATGGTGTCATCACACAGTGCAAGACCTGTGAAAAGAAAGGAAATAAACGTCATTATGACAACGTATGATAGTACCAAGCTGATCAATGACTAAGTCATCTTTGAATGTGGTGAGATGTTGTTGGTACATGTATGCAAGGTTGAATGTAGAATTCAATGAAGATTATTTTCACACAATGTAGACTGATCTGTCAATATTATGAGAATTTGGTAGTTCATGATTGTATGTATTGCTCTGTTTTGCACTCATCATTTGGAAAAAAGTATGGTAGTTGAACACACCCCACTACCAGCGGACTAGACCTTTGCTGTGATTGCAGTGTGGCCCAAGGACTATTTAAACAGAGTTGGCCTGCCCTATGCACCATCTGGTGAAGGAAGGATTTCAACCTGTGCCAAAGAATGTTAGTCTGGTGGAAGACATGTTTATGATCTAAATCTAAATCTTGGTGATCAGCGAATGGTTAAAATTTCATCATGATAGTTGCTACTCACCAGTTGATGTGCCTCCAGTGCTCACGATCAGACCTGTGGCTGTTGACCCTGTGGCATATCCATGGGTGACCTTACCACCTGCAGGGTATATGTTCTTTAGTTAGAAATATGTACATGCATTTCCAGTGTATCAATGATTTATCTAAATGTACATTATCACAAATAAGAATGATGAATATCAAAATTGTTAATCTAAATGGGTTTTATATTCACTGCTCAAACTTTTAATCTTTAAAAAATGGTACCGTATATGAGCTAATTCAAAAGGTGAACTAATTGGAACATTTGGCATGGCAGAGAGTCAAAATGGTAGATATTATCTCACCAATGCCGGTTACAGTACTTGCTGAGCTGCCACTGCTGCTGGTCTGGACATTAGCAGTGGCTACAAAAGAAACAAGACATGTCACAACATGTCAATGACTTATGTCCACAAGAACCAAACCATGATTTAGTAAAGATATACACAAACACCACTAAGAAACTGTTTTTCATCCATAATTGAAATGAAAATCATTAGTATCCTGGATCCATTGTGCAGTTGGCCACAAAGACAAATGTTCACTTCTATGGATTTGTGTATTATTTATGATTACATACACAACTATGGATACAGCCTGACATGTCTTTTGGAAATGATACCTTCTAGTTACTTGGGAAATGTACAAACTTCTCACACAGACTTACAGTCATACATGATTGAATAGGAAACGTTGTCTTGTATTTGTATCAAACTACTACTAGTCAAATTCTTACAATAGATCTCATGGCGCCAGTAGTCCCTGCACTCCGTGGCAATGTCGATGTAGCCACATGTGATGAGGGCATTACAGAAGCGATCAATCTTCTCATTGTAGGTGCAGTCCACAGTGTTGCGCCACAGCCTCAGGGCAGTGTTGCAGCACAAGTGGTGGTCTGAGCCACACTCATCCTCAATCCTGTGTAAGATAAGAAGAGCAACAACAGTTATCATGAGGAAAAACATTTGTGTTTTCTCAAAAAAATGTCCTTTGGATAATAGCAACTCAAGTTATTGTCATAAATTACTATTCCTACATGACAATAGCAAATATTATTCTTCAGTCACAAAAATACAAATAAGATACAGAATGGTACACTTTGCAATTATGGTATCATGATCAAATGATTTTTGATTGCATTCATGAATCTTGGAGGTTTTCTAACTGTCCGCAAGTTATTAAAGTAGTACTACATAATACATCCATCATTGTAAGGCTGAAGAATGGTCTATGAAAGATCCATTCGCAACTTCTGATAATCTCAGATATGAGGCTAAGCAGTAAAGAAGAAGAAGAGATCCATGTAAACATTGCTTTTGAAAGCAATAAAAATACCTGGAGATGAAGTCGTCATCACAGTGCAGAGCAATGCAGATGGCCTTCCAATCTCTGCTGATGGTGTCGCAGTAGTGGCTGATCTTGGAGTCAGACAGCACCAGGCTGCACTCTGTGCGATACTTGTCTTGCACGATAGACACACAGTCGGTATAGCCACAGATATCCAGGGCCTGGCACAGGTATGTGACCTTATCGCTGTATGACACATCGATAGAATCGCACCAGTCCTAAATAGACAAAGAACATTAATTTTAAATTATATCCTATATTGCAGTTGAAGTACAAAATGTGCACACAATGAATGGAATCAAGAAATGATAGAAACTTAAGGTTTTTTAAGATAAAAAGTTTGATGGATAGAAATTTGATAACATATTCTGTCAATGGATATTGCCATACATTAATGGTAAGAAAAAGCATAGTAATTTCCTTTATCCGGAGCATGGTGTAAGCACATAGGTAGATAGAAATTTGATGGTATCTTTTGTCAAATTGAAAACATATTGCCATGAATTAATTGTGAAAAAAAAACACATTCCTTTACATTGAGTATGGTGTAAGCACACACTGTCAGATAGATAGAAATTTGATGGTATCTTTTGTCAAATTGAATATATATTGCCATACATTGTCAAATAAAACCTATTAAGTGATTTCTTTTACCTTGAGCATGGTGTAAGCACACAGATAGATAGAAGTTTGATTGTATCTTTTGTCAAATTGAATACATATTGCCATACATTGTAAAAAAAAACATTTAATAGTGATTTTCTTTACCTTGAGCATGGTGTAAGCACACAGATAGATAGAAAGTTGATGACATCTTTTGTCAAATTGAATACATAATGCCATACATTAATTGAAAAAATAAATGTAGTGATTTCCTTTACCATGAGCATGGTGTAAGCACACAGATAGATAGAAATCTGATGGTATC
The DNA here is from genome assembly GCF_035083965.1 of Branchiostoma lanceolatum. Taxonomy (NCBI): domain Eukaryota; kingdom Metazoa; phylum Chordata; class Leptocardii; order Amphioxiformes; family Branchiostomatidae; genus Branchiostoma; species Branchiostoma lanceolatum. The sequence continues at coordinate 7,346,400 of NC_089734.1, forward strand.
TTTCGTCAAATTGAATACATATTGCCATACACAGTCAAAAAAACAAACATAGCGATTTTCTTTACCTTGAGCATGGTGTGAGCACACAGGAAGGCGTCATCACCACAGCTGTGCTCAATCTTCTGCACAAAGTCCACCCCACAGCCAAGTGCCTGACAGACAATCTTCCAGTTGGATGAGATTTTGTCAGAGATGATCTTCAGGGTGTCGTCGCACAGGGCCAAGCCTATGATACAAATATAAAATGGACATTTCAGATGAAAATCCTTATTGATAATACAATCACACAATGTCATGTACATGTACATGTACTTGACAAGTTGATATCAGGCTCTAGGAAGAAGCCTGAGTCAATCAAAACAGCAAGTTTTACTAGAGGACTGGTGTTCTGTGATGATGAGATATCATCTTCATGTACCAAAAGAACTAACTGCCGAAGCTTTAGCATTGACAGTATTGGAAAATAATGATGGCTGTTTTGAGTTGTGGTTGAGTATTCTGTTTGCAGAGGTCGCCATAATAGACTGAAAAAACACTTAACAATAACCAGATAAATCCACAAGGCAGAATTAACTGTGAATGACGATGGGCACATACATTGTACCAGGGGTATTTGACAAATGTGGTTTTACAGCTTTGAAATAAACAATTTAAGAACAAGTCTTTACCTGATGTACCAGTAACTTGAACACCTGTGCCACCAGTGACGTACACACTAGATGAGGCTGAAAGAGAAACGTGAATAACATGTTTGTACATGTACATCTATCAGCTTATCATTATCGGTAAGAAGATCTCTTGCAACTGCTACAACAAGTTCCTAGTTAAATATGTATTAATAGGACCAAAGAAACCAATGTTTGGACAAAACAATTATTGAAATGTCTCTCAAATCTCTACTTGCTAAGGATATGATCCTGTGATATGTACATATTTTATGATAAGTGTATAAGACTGTGCACATATTCTATAAGGAAAGAAAGAGCTTACATAGGATCTCATGATTGTATGTCTCCCTACAGTCATAGGAAACATCATGGTAGCCACATGTGTCCAGGGCTTTGCAGAAGATGTCAACCTGAGGAAGGAAATACCATGCTATAAATACATGTGTATGTAGCAACCTTGGGATGTGACAAAGTCACAAATAAACACTGTTACAAATGTTCTCAGTTACACTTGGTCCAGCTACAGATTCACAACGAGTGTATGCATGTATATGTCCAAAATAGAAATAGTTACTCAAGCAATTTTATCCAGTTGCTTGAGTAACTATTTTTAGCATATCTTATTACCTGGATGTCTAACCTTCATCAAAGTGTATGTATAGTTATGTAAATATATATACCTTTTTACTGTAAGTACAATCAATGGTATCCCTCCAGGTCTTCAGCAGAGTTGTGCAGCACAGATAGTCATCATCACCGCACTCTGTCTCAATCCTACAACATGGGAACTCACAGTTAATACATCACTGACAGCAGGGATGAGAAAGTGTACATATTTGTAGATGTCATAAATTATGAAGAGGAAGAAGAACCCGTTGATACCAACACAAATAGAACACATTAAACTACTTGCATACCAGAAATATCCCTTTTTTGCCGGAATGTTGGTACCAATAAAGATACATGTAGGATGAATTTCTGGAGCTATATGTTTGCTCATTTGGCACACAATTAAGTCATGTATAACTGTTACAGCTCCTAAGTAAAATGTAGGTTATAAATGTAATAACTATGATACCTCAACTTCCAAGCAGTAACTGGTGCCTTTGTCATTTACAAGTCATCATATGAAAAGGAAATACCAATATCTGCCAATACCTCTTTCTCTCTCTTCCTGCCTAATAGTTGCAGACCAGCAGACCTCTTCTTTAAAGTAGACAACTACATTTGCATGTTGACATTATCACTGCAGCTATTCCTTACTTGTGCATGAAGTCAGCATCACAGTCCATGGCAATACAGATGGCCTTCCAGTCGTGGCTGATGAGCCTGCTGTAGATGTCGAACTGGTGGTCACACAGAGCGATGCAGGTCTCCGTACGGAACTTGTGCTCCAGGGTGGTGGCACAGCTGGTGTAACCGCAGGTGCGGAGAGCATCACAAAGCACCTCGACCTAAAGACAGAAAAGTTTTGTTTTATCTTAACCCTTTTCCTGCTGTTTTTTTTTAATGCAATTCATTTCATTTATCTTAATTCTTAATCAGGTGATTGGACCTTGACATGCTGTGGCAGTCCCATAGTTACTTCTGCATTCAGTGTGTTTCACTGCTATATGACACATTCAGTTGAGAAATATGCCTAACCCGTACATATACCAGATCCGCATACAGGCACTGTAACCTTGAATAAGTATTCTCAATCATATGGTGAACAATACTGTTGCACTTTGCATATGCAGCTGATACAAAATATTAATGTACAAGCCCAGCATTCAATGTGTTTCATGTGTGCTGTTGAAAAATGTACTAAGATAAATAAAAAACACTTAGTGTTTACATGACATGTGCAGTAACAACCATACTGTATAGCAACAGTGATGAAAGCTTCTGAATATTTTCCTGTACTTCTTTTCTACATGTTAAGTATATTAATAGTACATGAAAGTCAGTTTATTTTTGTGGCAGGGTAGCATAAATACACAAACTTTCTGTCCATACACTTTATTTTTTTGCTGAGGTGACAAACAGAAACAGAAACATAACAAAAATCTTTTGACACGTAAGAAAATGTTCTGCTTGCACATTGTCACCAGCTTATGGGACTTACCTTGGTTGTGTAGTCAGTGTCAACATTGTCCCTCCAAGTCTTCAGCATGTAGCTGCAACAGTGCACGTTGTCGTCACCACAGACAATCAGGACCTTCTGGATGACATCGCTACTGCAGCCCAGGGCGATACAGAGGGACGTCCAACCAGTGGTGATCTTAGTGGAGATGTAGTCAATTGTGTCGTCGCAGAGCGTCAGACCTGTGGTGGTTATGGGGAAAACGAGGGTGTTACATTCGTATGTACAATCATGGATTCACTCTAAAGTTTTGCAATTTGATGGTATTACAAGACAATTAGTGAAGGTATTAAAAGTTAAAACAATAAAAAAGTTAAAGTAATAATTCACTATGGGAAAGATAACAATTCTCATCACTCGTAGAAAACCTGCAGTTTCATCAACAATACAAGTACCGGTATGAGACAGAAATGTCATTGTCATCAGCACTTCCAAAAAGGACTGTGTTTTATCCACTTAATGCTGGATATTGAGATATCACTGAAAACTATGATATCTACTGTAAGCAGCAACATCCTACACTATTTACAATGGAATTTGCAATTATCAAAAGTATGTTTGGGAGATTGGACAAAAATCATTGCAGTACTTCATAAGAGCTTCTTCATATGGGCTCCTAAACGTAGCAATATGACTGTATGTTTAATAAGAAACAAAGCGGTACCATTGGTGACAGTTCCCCCAGTGCTTGAAGCAGTGAAGCGGCTTGAGATCAGAGTGCCACCAGTCTGGTAGTTGGTGACAACACCTGAGGTGCCTGAGTGCACACATGAAAACGAAAATCACATTGAATTTTTTAAAAGTTTCATTTGTACGTGTGTAGGAGAGGTCAAGAAATGTTAGTCAAATGAAAGAAAATGCAGCATACCTGTGGTAGTCTTGCCTGAGTCAAGAGAGAATTGAAACAATTTTAAAGATAACGGGGGCCGCCCGAACCTCGCACGCGCCCGAACATCACACGGATTTTTTACTGATCTTATTTTGCATAAGTACGCCGTGTTTGTGTCCAATGACTATGCTGATAAGGAAGGTAAATAACCCAAGTTCATGCACATAATTGTCATTTACATTCAAAGCATATGTGTACATATTCATTTCTTGTTTTGTCGAAAAGTAGTATTTTGACAATAATGATGGCAACGCTGAGTAGAGGGTCACTGCGTAGCTAGACGACCCGGCACCTAAATACACGACCTGTGCCAAGCAGATACATAAGTCACACAGCTATCATACACATAAGAAAAATAATTTCATAAAACACTAAAAATTTGGGTCTTTAAGTGTTTGTTGAGAAGAAAACCGACCAAAGAAAAACAACGTAAACATTGCTGTCGTCTGACGCTTTTCCCGCCATTTTTTTTGGACCGCGATGGTGGCGGGACGATTCAACGCACATTTTTGTTACGCTCTAACATGTGATTGGTACCGTCTATGAAAAGGAAACTGAATACAGAGATGGCGAAGATGTTTCCCAATAAGTAGACGGAGTATTGTTGATGTAAGCGGTGTCGTTTTTTCGTAATGATTTCGTAAGTCGGGCCGCATTCAAGACGTACGTCGGACCGCGTAGTAGCCTATTTCCCGTGGGAACATGAGCTGGGATGCGCTAGATATAGCCCTTCTCACATGACGTTAGAAGTGCACACAGTCAAAATTTTCCGGTCAAAAGAAAGCTAGAATATAGCAGACTTCAAGCCTTATTTACATTTCCCTAACTTCATCACCAACTTCCGAAGAGAGCAAAATTACCAAAGCGTACTAAGTTAGGCACACTATCTGGCGTAGCACTAAATCAGAAGGTACATTCGTGAAAATGTCTCACAGCGTCTTCCGCATGTAACGCGGAGCATGAAGGGCCCATGAACAGTATGAATACATTTCTTGTCCAAGTATGGTCTTTAGATGAATGTGTTCAGAATTCATTCATTAAAACCTGACCACTCTCTGGCAACCAGCAATGGAGCGCCGTGAGTTCCAGCGCGTAAAAAAACGTCCGATGGTTGGGCACCCCCCGTTACCATTGATAAATCTTTTTCTATTTCTTTGCACAATCACTTAACCTGTGAAACCTGAATAAAGTGGTGTATGTGGCCTTCTGATGATACTTTTAATGATGATATGACTTATGAAATACAGTACTGCATTCTAGCTTTGTGCTTAAGACAACTAGTCAAGTTGAACAAGTAAATTTCAACAAATAGCTGTTGTCTTATCTTTAAGAGTTGCAAAAAGACAACAACACTTACTGCTACTGGAAGTCACAGTGCCAGACGTGCTGCTTGATGATGTGCTGCTTGTGGACACCACAGACGAAGTGCTGACCACAGATACCTGAGATGTGGCAATGACTGCAGAACAATGGAAAATAAAGGCAAAATACATTGTACTGTCTTGTAGCAACTTGTTTAGTGTGAAAACATGAACAGTAACTGAAGAAAAAGATCCCTTATTGATCTTTTTTAGACTACAGTTACATTCTACAGTAACTGATGAAAGGGATGACTTATTTATCTTTTTAGACTACAGTTACATTCTGGATCATACTGGTTGTTTTCAAAGCACAATCATACACGTTGTTAGAAATGAGCTTCCTGTTTTACATGTACTAGTTAGAATACAGCATAACTATCAGTAATCTTTTTTTTAAAGACCACACATACCGACTTCCTTCTGGTAGTCCTTCCTGACAGTTTGCGAGCATTCGTAGAAGCCACACAGGTCCAAGGCATAGCACAAGTGCTCCACCTTCTGTGCGTAGTCATAGTCTGATGTATCACGCCATGTAATCAAGGCATGGTAGCAGCAGAGGTATGAATCAGTGTCATACTTGCTGATGATCTGTGTTAAGGGATATTGGATGTTAAGTCAACAAGAATGTAACAATTTATATATAGGTATTTTTCTGATGTTCTTAAGATAGTGTTTACAATGGAAAAGTGCTGCGGCAAGGTTTTCTGCAAAGTCTGCATATCTTGGAAGATGTAAAAATTATACATCTTAAAAAAAAGTAAAGTATTTGACTTGCAAAACAACACAACTTCATACAAATGAAATAGAATTGTCTCTAGTAAACAGGCTTCCAGAGGGTACTGTGAATACCTTTAAGTTTGCAGTGATTTCAATTTTTAGTAGAGAAAAATGGTGTTTTTAAGTTCACGGTAGCACTATAGTCACATGCTGTACAGTGATAGAAACACCAGTTTTTAAGTTTGCGGTGAAGTAGTCGACGTGAAAACCACAAAAACCATAAAATCAACACGAAAATGTCAAGAATCACAAAATGATTACAGAGCTGTTGTGTCATAGGAAGATTCAGCAAAAAACCTCTAAATTGCTAAGATGCTAAAATACTGATGATGTGAAGGAAATGGAAAAGAAAAATTAACTTTCCAATGATTGTAATACATGAAAACCAATGATTCAGCACCAAGGACAGATGCTGTTATACTTTTCTGCATAGTGGAAAATACTAATCAACCAAAAAGGAAGGCTGGTTTGTAAAAGGAAATGTGCAGATAAGATCAGTAAAAGCACATACTGACCATTCTAACTGGTTTGGACCTTTAAGTCTTGTGGTAAGTGCATTGGGTATGTGTGCTGGTGGCTGGGATTTGATCCCTGGGAGCCAGGTACTACTTGCCTCGTGCATTTCAGTGATATTAGCAATCACATCAAAAATACAATTCTAGCAACACAATTACTCTAGTGTTGGGCAACCCCGACGGACCTAGATTGACCAATTTGCTGGGGACGAAGGGGTGAGGTCTGAAGACCTAGAGCACTTATGAGTATGATGAGCAACCACAAATGCTTGTCCAACCAACCTGCTTGGTGAAATCCTCGCTGTAACCCAAGGCAGTGCACAGGGCCAGCCAATCAGATGACACGATCTTGGCAATGATCTTGAAGCTGTCGTCGCTCATGCAGATTGTCTTCTCCATGCGGAAGTTCTCGTGAACCTCCACGGCGCAGTCTGAGTAGCCGCAGGCCTCCAGGGCACGGCACACCACGTCCACCTTGTTGTCGTAGTCCAGATCACAAGTGTCACGCCAGTGCTGTGGACAGGAGGAACAGGAGTTGGTGAGCACATTTACATTGTATGGTGTTGGATAACATAAACATGGATCTGTCAAACAGGAAGTCTAGCATTCGAAATTGTATTGTCATCAGGAAAGTCTCCAGCTTTAACTTTTTCCATCCCACTCCTTATATCAATATGAATTCAGCAAATCAAAGAATAATGATAATTGTAAATGATAACAAATGAAAACAATATGATAGCAAATCAGAGAATAATAATGATCATATGAAATTGTAACAAATAATAACAACATTTATATGAAAATCATACATTAAATGATAACATAACAGTACAGAAATAACAGATTAACAAAATGTCAATTTCAGGCAACACACATGAGTAAATGAGTGTAAAGGGAGAAAAATGGACATACCTTCAGCATAGTGGAGCAGCAGAGGAAGGAGTCACCACTACACTCCTCTTCCACATGGGAGATGGTCTTGGCATCACAGCCCAGAGCCATGCACAGCAGCTTCCAGTCAACACTGACCTTACGGGAGATGATGTCGATGCAGCTGTCACACAGGGCAAAGCCTAATATAGGGAAGAAAGGGGACAGATGTATAATCTTGCTGCAGTGGGAAGTAGATTTGTTCAGACCCTTATAGTGCCTAGTGGCACATAGGGCAGCAAGTTTCCTTGCTTTCATCAGTAGTAGGGTATATTTCTAAAGAGAGGGATTGCTAGCCCTTCAGTGGAAAGTAAAACCAGTCAGTATTGGCCTGAGGAAGGTAGGAGGAGGACTAGCAAAGATTGTCCAGAATATCTCTGGGTTTTGCAAGAAGAACTTTTTGGTAGTCCTGCTATTACCTTCCATTGTATCAGGTATATATATGTAACAGATGCATCTAGATATCTAGATGTATGTGTGACATATATATACCTGATACAATGTTTCTAAACAAACACCTTCAAACATTTGTTCTAATGGAATTTCAAAATAAAAGGGAACAATGTGTCTACATTCAACATTCAATGATGTGGTCTGATTTCTTATTGGGAGCTGAAAGTTTTATGTCTTTTTAAAATGGTAGATGTTGGTGGAGAAAACAAATCAAAGAGAGAGAGTTTGGAAGTAATAAGAGTTAAAACTGGTAACTGCAATGCATGAACAAAGAGATGGATGTACAAGACAACTTGTTGTACCATGTGAAGTCTTGCTGATGGTGACGGAAGAGCCACAGATGTCTTCACACTTCAGCTGGTTGTTCCAACACGTGCACATCCTACATTCACCCTCCTTCCAGGATGTACCAGGCTAGAGATGCAAACACAATCAAATCATTATCAGACCTTATTAATCTAGTTGTGTATCCTCAAAGATGTGCTATTCATCAGCAGATACTCAAAGCTAAAGACAAATCTTTTTAAACAGATAAAACGAAACTTTCTGTTGATGGTACAACCTGTAACCAATGATTCAGCACCAAGGACAGTGCCTGCTATGTCTGTTAATTTTCTGGGATTAAAGAACAATAAAGATGTCGAACAAACACATATCTTAGCAATTGAAAAAAACACACGACACTTTCCGATGATTCTTATACATGAAGCCAATGGTTCAGCACCAAGGACAGGCCCAGCAATACTTTCTAAGTCTTCTTGGACTTAAAGTGCATATCTTTGCAAAAGAAAAAACAACTTTTCGATGATTCTAATACATGAGGCCAATGGTTCAGCACCAAGGACAGACCCTGCAATACTTTATACGTCTTCTTAGACTACAAGCCTATTGGGTAGTGGAGTCTGATGACTGATTTTATGAAAACTTCAGCTCACCGGCACAACAGTTCCGTCCTCCTTCCTGCATGGACAGTCTTCTGTTGTCACACATTCATCAAGTCCACGCAGCACATAGCCATCGGGACAGCCCTGAGAAACGGAATGGAAAGGCAAGATTTAGGAAAAACAATTCAAAGTCTTTACCTTAGTCAAAAGTTAAGTGAACTGAAGATGCTATTTATCTGAACTCTCAACTTGAGATGTCAAAAGCATTATGAATATGCTAGTATTAGACAAGCCATCACATTTTATAGTAAACTTGCTCAACTGAATTACATGTAGTTGAACAGACTTGACAGTTGAACTACTGGTAATATCTAACAATTTAAAAGAACTAATCTAATTTATGAATAACAGTAGAGACAATCTAGCTATGCATGCTGATAATCTAGAACAGTATGATGATAACAGTATACTGTATTACATTTTTGCATAGAGTTGTAAATAGATTGGCATACATAAGTAGATACAAATATAAACAGGGTATGATAGAATCATATTGAAATTCTCTGTGTTGGTATGTGGTTATATTGTACCAAACTTACATTATGTTATATTGTAACAATTTTTTTGTCAGTTTTATCATAAGTTGGACAACCCATTATGAACTGGAATATGTGGATGAATCAATGAATGAATGAACCAATGAATGAACGAACGAGACAGAAAGACATCCCACCTGGAATTCTCCACAGTAAGGCACACAGGTGTCATCATACCCATAGGTACACTCAGCACGTGTCAGGCGGAAGGCATGACAGGTCTGGCGACACTTATAGGCACACTTTAGGAGCTTGTCTGGTGGACACTCGGGTTGGGAGGTGGGAACTGGGCTCTTAGTGGTCACACACACCTCATTATGGCCCTCTGTTGGAGGAGAATACCATTATCTATTCTTTTCATGCACCATTTAGCATAAAAAAGAACATATATTGGAAATGTATTGAACATTTTTGATCCCGATTGCTACATTTCATTGAAGAGCACAAATTGTTGTTATACATTGTATATAGATATTGTTGATGGGCACTTACACAGATGAATAATATCTTCATGTTGTTCCCCATGCAGGACGAATTCAATGTGGTTACAATCTATCAAATGATTCAAAGATTTCCTCAATTCTAAGAAGTAATACGTCATGATACAAATGCCATATGATTAACTATATGATTGTATAGATGGTTTGATTTGATTTGTTTATTTGGCTGTAGAAGTACAGCCAGGGCTACCAAACTACCGGTAGCTGAATCCTTCATACTTTCAGCATCTTTCACCTTGAACATGGCTATTTAATGAGATGATAATAGAGTGAAATTAGAGTAATATGAAGTAATGTTAAAGGCTTTCATACCCATGCACTGGCACTTGAACCTGATCTCATAGTCGTAGCACTCCGGCACAGGAGACTGCTCATCGTTGTTGCAGGTCAGGCCGTTCAGGACATCACACTTCACGTTGTTCTGTCCAGCCTGGCTGTAGGGTGTGCCATACTCCGCCACACGACACTCAACATCAACCACCTGGAATATCAATTATGTACACAATCAGGTGAATCTTTGTACCCCTCAGGAAAAAGTTGTACTTGCTCCTTGCATAGGCCAGGAGTGTTGACCTAGAGGTAGAGTGTTTGCCTCACTGTCATACCGAAGACTTTTAAAATTGTGCATACATGTACATTCTCTGCTTCACACTGAGCACATGGGGAATAGTATGGAAGTTGAACACATGCCTTTACAAGTAGACTAGCCCGTACTGTAGTACTTGCGCCTATGTGTGGGTCAGGGCTCTAGAAATGGAGAAGGATGCCGCCCTATAATGTTACATCCTATGGTGTGAAAAGGACTTCCTTTTTAAACATGTGGTAGGAAAATTGTTTCAGTTCTTACATTAACTGCAAAAGTAGTGAGCTTAAATCAGACTAAATAATCACACTAGTGTTGTTGAGATTTCAGAGCCAGTTCTCTAGTAAGAGGCAGGGATGTATATTCACTATTAAAGACACATGACATGACAGTACAGCCCTCTGGCACAAACCGTTACACCAGAAGCGCCATTCCGGCCATCATCAGACTTTTAAATGAACTCTAGAGAACATTGTTATCACATATTCCTCGCACTGTTTGTTCCGAGGCAATCCCTAAGAGAGTGATCGTGAAATATCTTAATTAGTCTTAGTAAATGTTTTTTGCAACTGATATAGATTGTTTTAAAACCTTTGATCAATGCCTGAAAGCTGTGTGACTTATAGTGAATTATGTTGTATTTAGCCTCGCAATTCAGCCTTGTAAGGGCAGCCACGAGGCCTGTATGTCAAATGATGACAAAAAATAAACCAGTCTACTACTACTACTACTACTACTACTACTACTACAGACCTCATCATCACGGCAGAAGCTGAACTGACGACGCAGAACGCTGAAGGTTTCGTAGTCTCCGCCGTTGACGCCGTTGGGGTATCCAGCGTTCATCCAGCCTGTCCAGCCCTCGTGGCACTCCGTGCACGTGGTGATCTCTGGGGGATGGGTCAGAGTGGTGCTGGTGGGGATCCACAGGGTGGAGGCTGGTTGGGGAAAGGAAATGGAAGGAAAGGATCAGTAAATACTAGAATAAAAGAACTTTCCGATGACTTTTGTACATGTAACCAGTGATTCAGCACCAAGGACAGACCCTGCGACACTTTTTTGTATAGTGGAGAATGATAAAGGCTGGTTTGTGAAAAACAATGGAAAGAACTGATCTGTGAAAACTAGAAAAAAGAACTTTCCAATGATTGAAATACATGTAACCAATGATTCAGTACCAAGGACAGATGCTGTAGTACTTGTAATAGTTGCAAAGATTCAGCTTTTTGCATAGTGGTAAATATGAATAAACCTGGAAACAACCCATGTTGATGCGATGAACTTGAAAGATAGTTCATAAATGGAATGTCAGGCATTACTGTATGCAATGTAGTTTTGGACTACATTACATGTAGAAATACTACTAGTAACAGTTCTACTCTGCATTTCAGTAACTATTTCTGAATCAGTGACTATTGTGCAACAATGACTATTGTCCTCAAAGATGCATTAAGGGTATGTTTCTCAGTCTGTACTTACTCTCTCTTGGGCATGGCAGACCAAGGCACTCAACCTCATGGTTCACACAGTAGCTGGGGAAAAGAAACATTATTCAGTGTTACATATGAAACTGCAAGAAAAAACAAAACTAACAGATATCATCCTGTTTCATTTTGGATATCTTAATTCAAAGTTTTACAAAGTAGAATATACAAGGTATCTTGAAAGGAACCATGTTGATAACATGGCAGTGTATCATTTCAGAATTTGAAATAGATGTTGCAGAAGCTAAAGTTGGATCTTCAAAAGTAGCATACCTAGTAAAAAATATAGCTAAATTGAGAGTAATCTATAGTCAAATGGTAAGTGTTGTATCTCACCAACTCCTGCAGCCAGCCTGGTCATATTTTTTTAAATAACTTATATAACCAATCAAAAAGAACAAAGGAGTCATAAATTATGTCATGTTAGATAGCAACTGTTTCATCTTACCAGCTCCTGCAGTCATCAGACATGGACAGGATCTTCTCTCCCTCATCATAAGGAACACCGTCCAGGGTGATACAGAAGGTGCACTCCTCTTCATGCACACACTCCTGAGGTGGGAAACAGTGCAGATTGAAGACATGACATCTAAGCTTGCCTACAGCTGTGTTTGCTGTATTTTTTTTTCAAGTGAGGTTAAAACCTTCAAGGCAGGAAACTTCAGAGATCATGATTTACAATGTTGCTTCAAAGCTTCACCGTCGAAAGATCATATAATGTACAGCTTGTATTATAAGAAGTAACCAACAGTTAGTGTTTTCAAAAATTACTTGAAAGGGAAGAAAAAACATTAAAAACATACATTTTCATTCACAATGCATGTACTATTCAAAACTTCAGTACAGCTGCAGTGTATATCTACCACACTAATTCATGTACTAGTTATTCTTAGCTTCTTTTGGTATTAGTACAGTAAAAACAAAGAAGAAGAAAAGCGGATGACTTACGAATTCCTCGTTCATGTACTTGCCCTCAGGACAGTCGCAGCCCTCAACACACATATCGCGGCACTCGGACTGGATGGTGGCCCAGTGCTTGTGGTTGGCGCAGGTCAGGGGGCACGCGCTCAGACAGGGGTTGTACCTGGTGCAGCCTTCACACTGCATGGCTGTGGGACAAAACATTTGGACATTAGAAACCTGATTGTGACAATTCTTGTCAAATTGTTTGAATCTTGATTATTCCAACAGTTACCCAGCTTAGCTCAACCCCTCTACCAGGCTCCGCTCGATCGTTGGGAAAATAGTAGAAATCGACTAAATAGAGTGAATAGTATGCCAGGGGTATGTGTATGAGTGCATGTATGCATTAAGAATTCATCAGTAGAGTAGAGCCAAAGACTAATCTTTTCGAAAGAAAAAAAAGGAGCTTTCTGTTAATTCCATAGACCTAACCAGTAATTCAGCACCAAGGACAGAGCCTACTATACTAAGAGATTATTGCAATTTCTTTGGTCATGCTACATAAGATGAAAAGTTGTTATAAAGTAAAGAATAAAGACACAATGTTAGAAAGCAATGTAACAACTTCTGTAAGGTATAGCCATCATCAAAAAAAGATTTCCCAGTGTCTATGCCAAATTCATGTTCATAGATTTCATTCCCCATGCAATGTATTACTTACGGCAGAAATCCTGGCCTCTCCAGTGGACGTTCACGCCGTGCAGGTTACACTCCTGGGCGTAGGTGGCGACGGAGGTACACAGGCACTCGCAGTCACCACCACTGTCGCAGCCGCAGGCGTCAAACACACAGCGCTCATAGTAGTCCTGGTAGGGCACCTCGTAGTGACAGGTCTTGAACAGCTCCGACTTGATGATGGCACACTTCCTCTGGGCCCAGGCTTTCCTGTGTTAGCAATGGTTATAAAAAAGTAAGACCCTTTCCATACTTAATGAAGTCTGCCCATTCTGCTTCAGGTAGCTTTTGCATTACAGATGTCATGTAGATAAATTAGGACTTTATATTGCTGAAGAAGGATGCCGGATGGCATTTGAAACTTTTATTCATTTCTCAGAAAACTAGATGCCTAACTTTCAGAAACATACTAGTGTAATAGTCATAATATGATAGTGTAGAGTCAAGCTATATTTCGCCACTACACTGCATGTGACATAAACTCAACAGAAACTACCAGTAACTGGCAAGTCTGTAAAGAACTGAATCAATTTCTGTAAAGCATTATGTCTTACTGGAAAACTTAACATCAACAAGCATCTATAAGCAGTTGACTTAACCTTCAGCATGCTAAGGTGGCCGTTTGGCATCATATTGGTATTAGTTACGAGGTTAGGTAGCAGGGAGAAGGTTAAAATGCAACATTTTGTCAGGCCATGTTTAGCAGCTCCCCCTACCTGTGTGGATGGAGAGCGCAGGTGTCCTTGATGACTCCTGCATCAGCGCAGTAGTCGTGGATCTTCCAGGCGTTACCAAACTCTGTCTCCAGCTCGGTCGTCAGGCCGTTGGGCATGAGAAGGTCGTCCTGCTGGTCTCCGTTGTAGTTACCACACAGACCTTCCACCTGGTATGATTACATACATACAAGTTAGAGAATCTGTTGAACCCTTCAGAAAGTATGTAGTATGCACATGTGTACATGTGTTTGCATACATAGTGTGAAGTTAAGGGGTACATTGTGTCACTGACATCCCTCACTCACTCACTACCCGAAGAATTTGAACCACACAAACTGATTTTGTCATATGGGGGATTTTGCTCACAAACTGTCTATCATGCACTTCCATCGGGTCATTCAAATGACATCCCCTGAACCCTGACCGTTGTCATAGATGCCGGCGTCTTGCAGGTATTCACGTTTTGTGATAACCCCGATAACCAAATGAGTTTGGATAGTTCAAATAAGCATAAATCAGTATCTTTGACCTGTGCCATCACAATCTTCAACTGAAGCCACAAAGTAAACTAAGTATACAGAAAAAAGATATTCTGTGCTTCTATAGATAAAAGGATGCAACAGCAATACATTCTAAAGGATTAACTGAAAAGCTTTCTGAAAGCCTAAGGTTAACCCTACCTTGCCCTTGTGCACAGTCTCCAGCTTGATGTAGACACGTGTTCCCCTGTCCCACTGCAGAGTGACGCCGATGTCTGTACGCACGAACACGTACAGTCCAACCTGGGCCACCTGGAAAGCTGAGTCTCTCTCCTGTGGTTGGCAAGAAATGAGCATTTAAAGAAAGACATTATCCTTGAGTCGATCAAACAAATCTGTCCATGTAGGTTGTACTCTTCAGTACAAACCTGGTGTGTAATGCAGTTTTACTTGGAAAGCAATACAAACAAACAATTCATCTTATAATTGAAACTCCTCTGCATTGGAAGAATACATATTGTAAGTTTCGACTGTCTTCCTTCATTGGTCTTCAAATGATAGACTACCTAGACATTGTATAGTTTTTTGTTTGTCAAATAATGTCAATATCATGATATGGAGGAAATAACCTGGCTCTTGGAGACAATGCTTTACATGGTAAAAATGATATGCATTCAAGCCTACTTTTATGTACAGGTAAGATTTGAAACTATAGCTAAAAGCTTGAAGTGCTGATGACATATCTTAGGCACGCCCTGTCCCCTGACAATTAAGGGTAAGTGTCTTCTTACTTACATTCAAGCCAAAGAATGACACACATTTAAGCAAAGTGAGCTTTGATATACACATGTCATGTACTTTTATCTGTAAGATTTCTGAAGTTCTGGCGCAGAGACATACCTCAGGCACGTTCTGTCCCCTTACAAGGGTCAGTGTCTACTGACTGTCTCCCTCTCCGATGGCGAAGATGATGGACTTTGTACAGAAAAGTTATGTACTTTTATCTATAAGATTTGACACTACAGCTAAAAACTTGTGTGTGAAGTTCTGACGACATACCTTAGGCAAGTTCTGTCCCCTGACAAGTGTCAGTGTCTGCTGACTGTCTCCCTCTCCGATGGTGAAGATGATGGACTTGGTGCAGGTGACACCGCTAGTACCGCAGGGGATGTTCTCAGACGAGATTGAGAACTGCTGGGCGTTGTTACCGGTACTCCTGGCGATGACGTACTCGCACTCGCCCTGGAAGTCATACTGGCGACCATCAAAGGACTTGAAGTGAGGGTCTCCGTAGGCAGAGCAGATTCCGGGACACTCGTTGTTTTCACATGTCCAGGTGCGGCCAGAGCAGGTGCTGTAAAACATCATGACATCAGAAAAAACTGCATTGAATATCTCTGTATATATATATATATATATTATGTAAATACTTTACTTTTGGGACACCTGTAGCTGCAGTGCAAAGTGAACAAGTCAGAATTGCCCTTAGGAAGGTGACAGACGGGCACCAAAATGTTGGTGGACTAAAACACTTGGTTGTGTAAAAAGAGTCTTTTTATTCAGGTACCAACCTGATGAAACTATTCACAGATCATGATATCAGGTTAATGGCAATAAAAATGTGCCAGGAATGCTTATATCTTGAAGTGCTTAAGGTGCTGCAACATGGTTGAACTAACTCTTTGGGTTTGGACCCCAGACCTTTCCACTTCTTGGTTTTTTCATCCTTTTGATTTTTTTTAACTAGAAGTTTCAGAGATCAACTGTACAGAGTTGCCCTACTAATAGATGTGTTTTGTCAGGCAATATATATGTGTATTTGATATGAGACAGTTCTAAGGTTCAGGTAGTTTAATGCAGGTATGTAGATATCTCACAAATGTTCAAATGTTAACAGTGATTCTTGGTTTATATTATGATTTAAGCAACTAGTTTTATGCATAAGAGTACAGTGAAGTTATAAGAGGACTCACCAAGTGTTACAGTCCACCATCATGGTCTCTTCATCCTTGAAGCTACGACCACCGTGGTAACATGGGCAGTCACTGGGAGTAACACAGTTAGCACCGTCCCACACTGTCATGTTGTTACACTCACAGCCAGCAATACACTTTCCCTAAACACAATAAAAGGTAAAAGGAATATTTAGTGTCTAGCTAATGCACAGTAGTAATCACATTAGTTTCAAACATGCTTTAGCATTAAGTGCCAAAATTGGTGCTGAGAACTGAAACAGATAATACAAAAAAATGGAAGTTCTGCTGCAGTACCATGGTCACAAGCCAGGAGGCCCAAAAATCAAATTTGATCTTTGTCTTCCCAAGACCTACCCACATACCAAATATCATTGTAATCCATGCAGCAGTTCTTCAGTTATATTGACTACAAAATGCAGAAACACACACACACACACACACACACACACACACACACACACACACACACACACACACACACACACACACACACACACACACACACACACACACAGAAAGACAATCCAAAAACTATACCCCCACTTTTCAACTTGCTGTTCAGAATATACAGTCATTTATTTGTTGACTCACCCTTGGGCAGCTGAGGTACGGCATGTGCATGTTGCCACAGGTGCGGGGACAGTTGCTCTTGCAGCTTGTCCACTCCATGTGAGCTGGGCACTCCTCCTCTTGTGGGCACTCGTTGTCAGTGCAGATCCACTGACCCTTATGGCACTCACTGTGAAAATATGATGCCTTGTTGCAGCATTTCTCTTTTGAATATCTTTACGTTATTATGAGCACTGCTAGATAGACATTCTTCCTTTCTGAATTAAGTACAATTCTAAAGTTTAAATTCTTAATCCACCTTACTTGGCAATGCATATCTCAATAAGAAGCATTTGCAAAAATAAAACAAAGACACAAGTCCTTAAATGGTCTACAACCAAAGGCTGACAAGGATGTAAGACAGCTTTTATTTAATAAGATTTCATATGACACATGTACAATAATGCTTTCAGTTTGTCATTGCAAGAGTTTGCAATTATATGGCAATAGTACAACAAATTTGACCTGGCCCAAAGGACCAACTTACCAGATGTTGCACTCCTGCATGACAGTGTCGCCAGCCTTGAAAGCCTGTCCCTGGTACAGACAGACACACTGCTCCACGGGGACACAGTGGCCGTCATAGTCCAGCACCAGGTCATCAGGACACATGCAGCCCTCCACACAGTGCTCCTCACAGTCATGGTTCTGGGCCAGGGCACCGCAGGAGGTGCGGCAAGCCTTACCACAGGACTTGTAGACAAGGGAACCGGTACACTGCAGCTCTGTGGAGTGTAGAAGTACACACTGAGTCTTTAGTGTCCACCCAACAGACTTGAAGAGAATGGTAACAGTACACAGGGGGTCACTTCAGACAGGATTCTTTAAGTTTGAGGAAAATTATCTAACTTAAGGCACAACAAGTGGCCACATACAAAGTCCAGGTTGTACTTATTCAGAGATGGTCACATAAGTACATCAATACCATCTCAGAGAAAAAGCTATCAAGCCAAAATGGAAAACTGGAGAAATATCAGGGGCTTTTCTTGTGACATGTATTACTATGTAAAGCATGTCTAAATCGGTCAATGAGGGCAACATATAGTTACCAATTTGCCTGTGCTAAAAACTTCAAGTGTATTTCAAGGTAAGATGTAAAGACACAATCATATGATACCAGCACTTAGAAGTCATCATCTTGTGACAACTTTTTTGCATGTGAAATTAAATGAAAAAAACTATGAAAAATCTATTAAACATTGTACCCACAATTTTACCAACCATAATACTTACTTACTTACTTATATAGGTGCGCAAATAAAAGTGTCTTAAGCTCACCACACTCAGTGACTTGGCTTCTCCAGTCCAGCACGATTCCTTGCTTGGCACACATGTGTGCGTAGTCAGCCAGAGCATCACACAGCGGGCTGATACCTGAGTTCACCTCAGTGGCACACACGTCGTACATGCAGTTGTCGTAGTAGGACTTGAAGTTCACAGCCTCGTGACACTCTGTGGAATAGAAAGGTTTGTGAGTGTTGTAAGCAAAAGATTCAGGTAAAACATGACCATCACTTTCTGATGAATAAATAAGACAACTGCATAATCAATTTTGTGGCAGAAGTTCAACTGGTGGCAGCCTCACTGTTGAGATCCAAATTAGTTGGTAACTGGGAGACCCGTAACCTCTGTGCTACTAGGCACTACAGGGTGAATGACAGCAGTTGTAGTAGACAAAATATTGGTAAACAAAATGGCTTTATTCCTGAGGAAAAACTAAGCAAGTGTGAATGAAAAGCTAAAATGATACAGTAAAGATGGCAAATAATACAATTGCTAAACAACTTAAGAGTCCTTTAATCAACTTCCTACACATTCAAGTATTAAAACAGCAAAAAGGAACTGTGGCACTTACGCCTGAAGGGTTCTTTCTTCAGGATCTCACACTTTTCCATTGCAGTGGACCTGCGCTGAGTGTACATGTCACAGGGATGGGACTCCTCTTGCATGGAGATGTCAGGACACAGATCTTCAACCTATAACATGATGACATGTGTTAAGACTCTATCAAACCATGACAAGAACTACAGTATGATGGCATGATGATGGCTCTGCAAATGATGATAGCTGTCCATTGTAGTCAATGTAGTTCTGAACTGACAGTTTTTCAGTCACTGAAAGTCATTATAAATTATTGTAATACTAAATGATGCTTAGTTTCTGTGAAGATTTGGTGTTGAAATGTTTTCAACTTGCTTTTTGAATGAGGAGCAACTTAGTCATAGAGTCTTTAAAGTAGTCAAACCCAACTTGTGTAGAATATAGCCAACACTTATAGGTATTTGAATCGGAACAGTCTAGTAATTGTCTCTTGCTATAATGTCTGATGCACGCTTTGTGTATGTTTCCTATGTCTCTACCAAATGTAATGCTATGCTTCACAAGTTGACATACTTGCAATTATCCTTCATGCACGGACTTGCAAATAAAATTTATCTATCTTAAGTTTTGGCTATGCGTTGTCAACGATTTTATGTATAATTAAATAGGCGCTTTAGTTTTGTGATATCTTTTGTTAATTTTGTTTCTTATTTGTTTTTAGCTTGCCGTTTTATGTATCTGTTTGGCGTGCTTTGTGAAAGTTTGTAATGAATACTGTTCCCAGGGCTAAGCCTTTGTAATAGCCTTTGGCTAGTTTAGGGTAGCCCTGGCTGTACTTTTTACAGTCAAATAAACCAAATCAAATCAAAATCTATGAAGGATGGTATACATTGTGTTGCTGGTAAAGAAATTAAATTGAATTAAGTTAATGGTGTCAATTATCTTACCTTCCACTTGTTGGCAAAGGCGACGTGATGTGACTCAATGTCCTTGCTCAGCGTGTAGAAGTCATCAAACTGCTGGTTGTTGAAGTTACCGCACAGACCCACCATGGTACCCATAAGGTCGGGGGTCGCCACCACGTAAAGCCTGTTGCTGCCGTCCCACAGGATCTTCAGTCCGTTGTCAAGGGTCACCTGAAGAAAGGGAGATGAACGGAAGTTAGAATATGAACAACTGCACACAGTACTAAGCTTAGTACTTAGTGTTTGGGTCAGACAATGGAAGAAGACAGAGTGATTTGGTCGAAAATTACTACTGAACACCAACTACTGAACACCAATTTGTAAGGTGTAATCTATTATATATGCTACTGTTGTTTGTACATTTTGTCTTTTGTATATTTTTTCCCATTGTTTGAGTGTGCTCTTTTGTACTTTTAATTTTAAGACTGCGTAATTCAGCCTGTTTACTTGAAAGAAGGTAACATCGGCTGCAATGCTGTTTTAATTTCTGTATGTGTCAATTCCTGAATAAACCATTCATATAAAATTCTGGTGAGTCAAATATTTCAGTTGGAGAACAGCTTCTTTCTCATAAAGAACTGCACTTTATTACCTCTATGAAAATGGACGTACAATGTGTATTTGTTGGTGTGTTTGTTTGTTGGTTGGTTGGTTGGTGTGTGCCTGCAGTTATGTGAGAATTGCAGAATGACATGATATACTGCAAGGCCGAAATGGTGTTATAGGGTACTTGGAGAATTGGAAGTCTGGTTTGGCTCTTATAGCCTAATAAGATGAAAGTATGACAGCCTCTGGACTGAAGAAGGAGAAAAAAAAGACAAGAAACCCAATGACATTTAATATTGCCCTTCTCCTGTAGAGAAAAGACGCATAAAAATGTAAGTAAAAGTAGTATTCAAAATTTGCATTGGTTTGTTTGTTTGTTTGTTTGTTGCTGAATTTTGTGGCTGAATAATTGTTGCCAAACTACTAATGTCAACCCAATGCAGAAAAGATGGGCAGATTTGAAAACAATAAATGATTTACCTTCTGGAAAAGTGAAGACACTCTCTCAACGTAGAATCCTGGGGCGGCATAAGGCAGAGAAGTGATCTCATACCCTCCATTCAGCATCAGGGAGTGGCCTGTGGTCATCTTCAGAGTGGAACCCTGGACACAAACAATTGATCAATGATTAGTATCTTGAAAATTTCCATATCTTTTGAATAAAGTAGTTAAGTGGAGAAAAAATTTAAGAAGAATGTCCTTCTTGACTGCCATCAAAATTTAAACTATTATTTCAGTTTACAAAATAATTCAATTTTTAACACACCAAAATGTATTCTAAACATGACAGTAATATATATTGTTGCTAACATCCCAAACATGACATGGTGATTGAAATTTATACTAAATTTGAATCGTGATTTCATTGATACATTTAATATATGTTGTCAAGTATTCTAAACATGACAGTAATATATAATGTTCCTAATATCCCAAACATGACACAGTGAAATTTACGAATCTTTCTGTTAAAACAAAGACTAATTGCCTTAATGATCTCCACATCAACCATACCTGAGTCTTGACGAGCACAGAGCGGTAGCAGAAGCCGGAGTTGCAGTCATGGTTCTCCACGATGACGTTGTAGGTCTCGCTGAGGCGCATGTCAGGGTTGCTCATCAGCAGGGTGTAGCTGCAGTCACCAGCAAAGTCGTACTGCTTCCCGTCAAAGGTGGTGTAATGGCGGTATCCAGTGGTGGAGCACACGGCTATCAGAAATTAACAACATTCGCAATTATGATCAGTCATAAAATTGTTGGAAGTCCTCATAAACTGGCAATTGTAGCACTTTGGCATTTAATTCTAAACTGTATGATTGGGAGAAAGATAAAATTATTTGAAGATACAAGAAATCAGTGCATAAGTACATTAACATGTAGACAGTAAAATACATTTTGTACATGCATCTGGGGATGACTGCCCATCTGCATACCTGCTATGTTGCTGGCCCCTTGCTTCCCCTATCCCTTATCAGGCAGATATAGGGTTCTTAGCTACTCTTCTGCACTGTTCAATCTGAGTCCCATGTGCTCCCTTATATCTGACATGGTGACTATCATTATCACAATACGCCATGATCTCACCTTCACACTGTTCCTCGGTACACCTCCACTTTCCGTTCAGACAGTAGCACTGGTTGCAGTCCTGCTGGATGCGCGATCCCGGGGCGTACTCCGTACCGCGGAACTGACAGGGGCACTCCTCCCTGGGGATGCACTGGTTATTGTGCAGGAACGTCCCGCTGGGGCAGTGACAGCCGTCCACGCAGTGGTGGTCCACACAGTCGTAGGTGTGGGAGTAGCAGGTCTGTGGGCAGGAGCTACCGCAGGGGTCGTACACCATGCCATTCTGACAGGTCATACCTGTGAGGGGACAGAGTCGTTTTAACAATTCATTGCAATTTTAAGAGACTTTTTCACATAGAATGACTGGTATGCCCCAGACAAAAATCTTTCTGTTAAACTTGATAACAGATAGAGAAGAAGACATATGTCAGCACAACAGTAAGGAGGTTTAACTTGATAAGGAATACAGAAGAGGAGATATCTCACCACAGCAGTCTGGAGGTTAGATTTGATAACAGATACAGATGAAGAGATATCTAACCACAGCAGTCTGATGGTTAAACTTTATATCAGACAGAAAGGAGGAGATATCTAACCACAACAGCCTAAAGGTTAAACTTTTTTAAATAGATGTCACCACAACAGTAAGGAGGTTAAACTTGATGACAGATATGGAAGAAGAAATAACTTACCACAGCGGTCTTGAGGTTAAACTTTATAAGAGATACAGAAGAAGAGATATCTCACTACGACAGTCAAGAGGTTCAACTTAATGCATATACAGTAGATATCTCACCACACCAGTCTGGAGGTTAAGTCTATTAACAGAAACAGAAGATGAGATGTCTCATCACAACGGTAAGGTGGTTAACTTCATAACAGATACAGAAGAAGAGATAACAGTCTGAAGGTTAAACGTTATAATAGATACAGATGGATATCTTACCACAGCGGTCGGGAGCCCTCCAGGCGATGCTGATACCCTGACGTGTGCACTCACGGAAGTAAGCCTCCATGGAGTCACACTCCAACGCAGTACGGTTAGAAGCACCAAAGCAGATGTCCTCCTTACAAGCCTCGAAGTACGGGTTCGGATCCACCATCTGGATAAATAGATGCCAAAAAGGGTCATGTTTCCATATCTACATTTGTATAGGATTTGACAGGATTCAGTATGATGTAGACATCAAGTCTTTTTGAGTGCAGTCAGAGTTCTCTGTGAGAAAATACATCATATAAATCACTTTGCATCTTGCTTTATCTGTATGTAGTACTTTGCTTTTTACATTCTCTGCTTCTATTTGCAAGGGAAATCTTAATTCATAAATCACTGGTTCTAAAACAATTAAGTGTGAGAGTAAATTACCTGGTCTGTATAGACAATATGTGATGTTACTTATCATTTTGTTTTGATAGAAATACAAAAGCATAGTTTAAGTTAATTTTTAAGTCTTGCCATTTCTTGCTTTTATCATAATACAATTATGAACATGCAAAGTGATCAAAAAGTAAACAAAACACTCATCTAGCATGCAAAATGAGTTAGTGCACTTTTAACTGTAGACTTACCTCAGTGCAGGCCGTGTTCATGAGATAACTACAGCCGTTGATGGCAGAGATGGAACGTGCGTACCTCTCTTCTGTGTTAGACTGGCAGTAGGTGTCAGTGGAGGCATCTGGGCAAGAGTCTGTGAGGAAGACAACACCAATTAAAAGTTAGGACTAGTATTAGTAAGAATATACAGAGCCATCTAATAATGGTGGTTTGACTTTTTTGTGTATTCTTATAGAATTATGTTGTTTATCGCATCATGGCAGTGGGAAAGAAGAGATGGAAATATCTATCTTTGTCAATTAGGAAAGGAGGATCTAAGGTAAGGTAATTAGAAACTATCTAAGGTTTATCTAACAGTTCAAAACTGAACAAGAAGGGAGTGAGTTTGAGTGATATCTTTTATCATTATCATTATCATGATGGAAGACCTTTATTGTACATTCATGCCTCTAGGGGCTAAGTAGAGGTCATGAATCTTATGACTTAACAAACATATAACAAAAATGTATACAGAAAAGTATAGACAACAATACACAACTTAAACATACACAGTAGACAAAGGTTTATCAAACTAATCAGTAATACAGTATCAGACATAAAACCAGTCAAAGGCTAGCACACTGAATTGTGTTTTACTTGAGTAATTTTAGATAAGTGTTAACTTTTATAAGTTTAAAAGTAGAATAAGATCAAGGGAAAGACATTCTGACCAGAGAAACTGTCCGGCATCTTCCAGCTGTTGGCAAACTGTGCAAGTGAGTATGCCACGTTGTCATGGATGTCGGTGAAGTCATCAGAGGGGTCGCGATTCCAACGTCCGCACAGACCGCAGGTCTTATCGAACAATGGTTCAGACACCCAGACAAAGATGGCTTCTTCTCCGTCCCACTCAATCTTGAAACCGAGACCGCTTCGGAGCATTACGAATCCCGCAACCTAAGAAAGTATATGTTAAAGGGTGTGAATAGTTGAATACATGGGGGAGTGAAGGATGGATGCCAACACAAGAGATGTTCTTCTCAATATGCTTCTCAATTATAGCCCTCTAAATATGAGCAATCACAGAAACATAGTGGTAGGCAAAAACAAGTGGTAGGCAAAAGATTTATTCACATGTCAATTAGTAAGTTGATCTGCTAATTCAGGTATCAGTTAATAATCTAATCTAATCTAAGTTGTTATATACTTAGGAAGAAGATCCCAATTCTACATCACTGTTTGGTCCTTGATGATTCACCTGTCAAAATTAACACCCAACCTTAAACCAGTATACCGATGTTTTTGAACAAAGCAAAACAGTGAAAGTGTATGCAAGGTCAATGGCATTTTGTTCTATGAATAACAGTTTTCTGGGTTAAATACAACGTTCAAAACATTGCTTTCAATAAGGCTAGATCTATAAAAAAGATGCCTTCAATAACTACTGACCTTCTCGATGACGGTTCCAAACATGTTAGTGGGAATCTTGACCTTGTCCTCGCCGTGATACACCGATGGCCCCTCAGCGTCATTACGCATGACCAGCATCTCCTGTCCCAGGAACACGGTCACGCTTCGCTGACACTTGGTCGCAGGGCGGCACTGGCGGTCATTGTGTACGTGGATGCTGTACAGGTATGGACAGTTGTATGAGTTATCTGGGTCTAGGTTTAATGCCCTACAATTACAATCCTACATAAGTAGGACATTTCATATCCAAACACAGATGGAAGAAGGAGGGAAGGAAGGAGGGAAGGAGGGAAGGAGGGAAGGAAGGACGGAAGGACGGACCGAAGGAAGGAAGGAAGGAAGGAACAAACTATGGAACATGAAGCCAAAGATGAAGGAATGAAGGAAGAAATGAAGGAATGAACAAACAAACAAACAAACAACATATTTCAACTCCCTGTATGTTTTATGTTTAGGTACCTTTAGTGCCTTGACAATATAGTTATCAAAAATCTCAAATTCAACCCAGGGCACAGTGGCAGGGCAAGAGACAGAAACTTTATCAAGGCTGTCAGAAGACAAGTTAATGATATGGGATTCCAAGGAAACCTACCTGAAAGTGAGGTCAAAGCAGTCCTTTGCCAGCACATAGGAACAGGTACCCTTGAAGTTGAAGATGCGCCCGTCGAATGTGCGGAAATGGTGCTGTCCCCAGGTTGTACACATGCCAGCCTGTGCCGAGATGTAGGCTGGAGGGACGTGTCATAGCAGGGAAATTACTTTACAGTACTGTCAAAGTGTGATATCCTAACATATGTTGGGAAGGAAAATTGTGATGTTTTCTCATC
Source organism: Branchiostoma lanceolatum (assembly GCF_035083965.1). Classification (NCBI taxonomy): domain Eukaryota; kingdom Metazoa; phylum Chordata; class Leptocardii; order Amphioxiformes; family Branchiostomatidae; genus Branchiostoma; species Branchiostoma lanceolatum. The sequence goes on from NC_089734.1 coordinate 7,372,311, forward strand.
ATCAAGCTTTTCTTACATGCAGCCATCGGGATCCCATTGCTCAGTAGCTAAACATATAATTATATACATATGACAATAGCTAGTAAATAATACTTTTGATGGCATCAGCACACTAATCATCATGTATGACTTCATATCACAGCCTAAAAACTCATCACATCATTCTAACATCTGCTTGGAGATTAGAGCATATGACAGTGGTGGCATCAGCACACTAATCAACATGTATGATATCATACCACTGAATAAAAACTCATCACATCATCCTTACATCTGCTTGGAGATTAGAGCAAATGACAATAGCTAGACTGTATATATTGCTGGCATCAGAGTCAACAATATCATACCACTAATCAAATCAAATCTCATGACAACAACGTCAGATATCATCTTGGATCTGAAAAATTATTTCATCTATTTCTGATGGATCGAATGTCCCTGATCTATCCAAGGAGGTTTGATCTATCCAAGAAGGTATGTCTATCTATCTATCTATCTAAACCTCCTTGATCTATCTATGATGACATGTTTTATACATGGCAACAATCATTGTTTATAATCGTTATAATGTTATTGTACTCACTCCTGTGCCTAACACCGGCGACCATTGGAGCCATGCTCTTGCCGGGAGTGATCGCGGGCAGCATCTCGGCTGTGGGAGAGTGGATCTAACGTTAGATGCATGTCTTCAACTGCGAGACGTCTTAAAGGTTCTATTGTCTTCCCCCAGTTTGAGGAAGCGTGGTAAGAGATAGCGTAGCGGGAATGCTGATCGACTCTGCACTGTCACTTCCGGTTTCTTATATTTTCGCGGGAGATTTTGGAAGAGTCCACTACTCGGCCGGGAAAAGAAACTTCGCCATTACTGGAAGATCTCCAGACTATTTGCCACTCAAAACCATAATATTATGGCACAAAATATCTTTATTATGCCGATCATTGGCCAAAAATAATTTTTATATCATGGTTTTACAAATTTAAAATGTTTAAGTGATCACCCTTTCTTCTGTAGTGCACTCACCCTGCCCATGATCCTTTGCTCCCATGAGAATTATCAACAAAGTTCCGACAAACTGTGTTAACAACGCAAATTCGTCTTCCAATGCCACCAACGAAGAAGTCAACAGTAACAAGAGTACCTCTAGCTCTTAGTATTTTCAATATCACAAACTACACGTACTTGCTAATAGCCTTCGGGCATGTATTTGCAGATAAACGATTGTTACAATAGGCAGAAGTAAAAGTATGGATAGATTTATCAATCAAAATCATGTTGTTGTTTTTAACTCACGGATACACTCCGGGAAACCACCAGCTGGCGACCACTGTCCTGACTTTGAGTCACAGACGTAGGACTGGGAGATGGGCGTGGCGAACTGGTAGCCCTTGCGGCAGGTCGGGTAGCACATCTGCTTGTCGTTGGTGACGTTACACGACAGCATACCATTCACCGGGGGGTCCGGTGTGGTGCACTCCACTTTACCAGCTGGAACGGGAAACGGGTTATCTTTATATAATGGACGTCCCCGTTTCTGTATCTATGTACATGACTTAAGAGACACCAACAACGATATCGAGGAACTGAGTGAGGCCATGGCTGGTGTGGTCCTCGGTGGTGCAGCAACTTATCCCGTCCACCCCGGGGGTCGACCGATGATGATGTTTCCTTATTTAGTACCTTCGTGAAAAACTGAGGTATAGTTTTTACTCTGTTTGTTCGCGCGCGTGCGTGCGTGCGTGTCTAGGGGAATATCATAAGAACAGCTGGCCGGGATTGCGATTGTACTTGGTAAGGTGGGTAGGTGTTATGTTGTGAACCCGACGGCCAGGGTGGATTTTGGTCTCCTTGCGGTTGACCTTGGTACTGCAGCAGGAGTTCCTGTTTTGTATCTTTGGTCCTGGACATGTTGTTGTATTGGATTTCTTGACTAATGGTTCCTTTCCGCTAGACGGCGCTCGTTGACCAACCGCACAGCGACCAAAATAGGATTTGTGCAATCTTGATTTCATAACTGGGATATCATGCAAGAGGTAAAAGTATGATTCAAAAGACAACAAAACACACAAGACGTAGAATTTAAAAGGTCCATTCTATTTCTGTGAAATTCTGCTGAATTCGCTGAGCTATCTGTCAATTCTTTCTTTGTTATCTCAGTACTTTGTGTTATTTTCTGGCCTTAAGTTAGTTGATTTATGTACTTATCTTAAAAATAAGTTGTAAAACTTCAGTGAAGCGCCACTCTGTCCTTGTTTTATTATGTTGAATAACAAAAGAAAACAAAAAATTGCCGCTCAGCGGTCACGGCTTGAGAACGGTACTGCTGAAATACAGAAATGACAAACAGATGGCGCATCTCATCATATCTTCAACTTTCTATATCTAAATGCGAATGTTTGATTTGCACAAATGTGATAATTGCAACCTTTCTGGACGCGAGAAGAACTCATTACATATTTTGTGTCAAACGCCCATGCTATTGAGCCAGACTTGCGCTGGCATTATTCGAGATTAGTAGTATCAAATAGCAAGCAGAAATAAATGCACTTATCGTCAAATAAATAACCGTGGGAAAATCATGTCCGTTTTCCCGTCATCATACGATGGTCTTTTCTTATGACATTCAAAACGGACCTAAAGTGTTTTCTGCTGTTGGCGGTTTCCCCAAGTTTTTATACGTTCGTTAACAAGCCAGTGTAAATATTCCGCCACGCAAGTGCAGTTGAATTCTTATTAGCTTGTCTACAAGTCCAAGTGTTTTGTTTTTTTTTCAGATCAACTGGTTCTGAAATATTCTTCTATGCATATGGTTCTGAGTAGATGTGCTGGTGCATTCGTTTTGAAATCGCACCGTATTTGACACTGCGCATGCGTCATATCAGACATGTACAGAATATATGATACCATAGCACTTCGCAACACTTCTTAGAAAACCAGGGGATACCAATATCATTTCCGGTGCCTTGTTGTAAACCATGGCGCTTTCATGTATTGATATGTATAGCTGTTACTGCAGATGATATTGAAGATGCCATGCCAAAATTCTATCTACTCTGGTGATATGGATTTGTTTTTCACATAGCTGACAGAAATGAAATCAACTCCAAGAGAAATTTAATCAATTCCCCCGGAATTGAGTTGTTTCTGCAGCCACCATCTCCAAAAGAGCGGTGACGTTTGAGAAAATCAAATCGCCACGCATTTGCACAAGATGAGAGAAACTGAAAGTAGGACACGTTTTGCTGAGAGCTAGTCGTCGGGCACGTTTTGTGGAAAGTACTGCACGAGTTCCCGACAAAGTACGAGTAAAGCCCCTATCTCACAGGGCCCGCGGCACGTTGGCGACCTCGCTACGATCGGGCGATTTGACAAAGCGCTCAACGAATTTCATCGATAAAAAACGAATCTTTTTACGCTTTGTGTGTTTTGTTGTCTTTATAGTCATAGTTGTATGTTTTGCATGATATTCTTGTTATAAAGTCAACTGTTACACAAATCCTGTTTAGGACGCAGCGACGTCGCCAACGTGCCGCGGGGGGTCAGTGAGATAGGAGCTACATACGAGTTTAGGACCTACCTACTACATGCCAGGGTTACATACGAGTAGATTTACAACTTTGAAAAACATTGTTTTATAAACTTCCCGTGCATCACCCACCATCTATGCACAGTTTAGATATGCAGGAGAGCAACATGCTGGAGGATGCATATCTTTTTAGACACTTTTTTCAGGGTGCTGGACATATGTGACGTGGCAGAATCATTTTAGTAGATGTTACATGTAAGCTGAGGTCTAAGCAGAGTAGTGATTCAAGTACACCGGCTCCTCTTCTTCTTTTTCTGTCGAACTCGACACATAGTACTTGAGACGAATGCTTTTTCGGTAACGTTAGCTGAAAGTGCAATGCGGCTTCGCCACGTGGATCGCTTTTTATAGCCAAGCACACCGGGTCACCCCTCCTCTTCTCCATAAATATGTTGGGTTCTTTTACGCGCAGAGGTTGGGCGCTCAGAAACTTGAAAAACACACTTGAAGAATAAGTGTGGGGTTGCGAAATCAGGATTTGGTGGATTAAGATATTGATTTATACATTTGATGTCTCCGTCTCGAGTGTTTCGATTACACTTGAAGTACTTGAGTGTTGCCACTTGGACCGTAAGCACTCTTTTGGAAGCGCCACCTGCTGACTCTTGAGTCAAGTACACTATTCTGTGACGTTCATGAAATGAATCCGCAATATCAGATAACACATGTGAAACGTGACACTGCGCGCGTTGCTATACGCCGTTCTCCATCTACCACTAGACTTCTAGAGGTGTACGACTGTTGAATCATCAAAGTTGGAGTACAGTTTGTGTGAGTCACAGTGTGACTTGATTTTATGATCTGAATGATGCGCTATGTAAAAGTTTGACGATATAAAAGACAACAACACAACATACAAAATGTACAAAGATTTTTTTATCTATGAAATTCGTTAAGCGAACTTTCAAAGTTTTGGTTGCTCATGACTCAACGGTCACAGTAATAAGTGCACTATACAAAACAGATATGAAATTAAAATGGTATCATATTTTTAAAGTGTCGACAGAAATCTCAAGCTGTCTTCGTTCATCTACAAGGAGGACATTGAGTATGAAGACGTTGCTATTGGTGTATTTCATAAGTAAGCCGTACTTACCGATGCATGGTGGGAATGAACTTCCCAGCAACCCTGGCGACCACTTGCCGCTGGCGAACTCGCACACGTACGTGCTGCCCACGGAGTGTCTGTGGGGGGAAGGAAACAACATCATCAGCCTATATTGTCTTGTTTGTGTGTTCATCTAACAAGCGAAAGGTAATGTGTGAGCTAACATTTACAGCAACTGTTTATTCTTATGATCATACTGTTGATATATGGTAATCGGTATCAGAGTACCAGCACACCTAGCCTCCGTTGCAGACTCGAGCTCCTTCCTGCTGTTTTCTTTTTCAAGTTAAAGTTTTATTATTACATTTTTTTTCAAGTAACATGTAGTAGTAAATAAGAAAACGGTAACTTGAAAAAGAAGGAGTCTGGAACGGAGGCTACAACACACCTACGTTTTCACGAGAAAAAGATCGACGTGTTTTAATCGCCCCAATTCTAAGTTAAAATGAGACAATTCTTTTCTTTTTTTTCACATTTCAAGAAATTTTCCCCGCAAACTATGGGTAATCGCCCTAGCAGCCTACATGTGGCTTAACTATCTTTCTCTTGTTTGATATCTCAAGAAAACAACTAAAAGTTTAAGTCCGTTTTTTGTTTGCATAAATCTACCGCAGTGCAATCTGGTCCATTCATAATCCTTGCTTTCGTAACTAGAATTTTCTAGAAATCTTGGTCGATATGTTTGTCAAAATGTTTCAATTGGAATGATCCGTATCCATGACAACCACCAAAGTTTACCCTTTTTATTATCTAAAAAATCCTTTGTGTTGACGAGAGTTTTCAGATCAATATCAGAAGTACTCTCAATTTGCTTTCATAATGTCCTCCAATTCCCCTTGAGTAAACGGCTATTGTTATAAAATCATTCTTTTGGTTCCACCCTAGTGGACCAAGTTCCGTGATGGCTTGGTTCAATGGTTCTCCATTGCCCACCAGCAAGACTAAGTTGTTTGGAGATGGCACTTTGTTGTAGCCGACACGTGTATACGGCTAGCGCGCGCGCGACCGTCTAATTTACATAAACGGATTGAGGTTCCCTGTGGCTAGCCTCCTGTGATCATACGTATTAGGATTCTTTAACAAGTGATCAATGAAAATAGATGGGTTATACAAGACTTGGGAGTTGAGACGTTACGAAACTACGTCATACATGTTATGAAATCAGAGTATGTCCTATTACGCAAGTCGAATATTCTTACGCAACATACAGATAGTCGGGTGAATCTTTTGTATGTTTTATTATGGTATCATAAAGACATAAAAAGCGTCGTTGTAACCACATATTAACATAGCCCCAAATCAGACTTCTTGCATAGACTTTTTGGGTGAAACTTCTCAGTGGATAAGAAAAATAAGTTCGCGTACGTAAGAAAACTATGTTGAAGAAATGTCAGTGTTCTGATGTGTACGCACCTGAACCCTGCCTCACAGTTGATGGTGCACATCTTGTACCCGTTGGCACTGTCACAATGCACGTTACCGTGGTCAGGGTCCACCGGGGTGTCGCAGGGGAAGTTAATCCCTGAGGAAAAAGGAATTTTAAATTTAACACTATACGGTAAACATTGTCATCTGCCAAGACAAGAAAAGAATAGCATTTTCTCTAGATATGATTGCTCAGGACGACTCTGTCACAATTAACTTGATGTTCATCCCGGGTTATATACAGACACCATGTACATGCCATATTTGATGTACATGCCAATGCGTAAATCTGTAAATCTGTTAAGTGAGTGAGTGCGTGAGTGCGTGAGTGCGTGAGTGAGTGAGTGAGTGAGTGAGTGAGTGAGTGCGTAAATTAGTCAGACATACAGACAGACAGACAGACAGACAAACAGACAGCCAGTCATTTTGACTAAGACAGTGATACACTCAGACAGACATTCAGACAGACATTCAGACAGAAGGACAGACAGGCAGTCATTCAGACAGACAGACAGACAGACAGACAGACAGACAGTCAGTCAGTCAGTCAGTCAGTCAGTCAGTCAAAAGTAATGTTTTGATGTAAATCTTACTCTTGAGAAGGATAGTAAGGATTACACATGACGTGTGACAATGGTGTGATGCAATTATCAAGTGGTTGTAGATATCAGACCTTTTTACACCATAAGTGCATTGTGAGTCTCCCAAAAGGAGTTCAAATATATGTAAAACGACTCGACGTCAGATCCCAAAGGCACGGATACTTACTCTGTTCACACTGTGCCCCGGTAAACTCCGGTGGGCATGCGCACACGTTGGGCGCCACGCATGTCCCTCCATTGGCGCAGCCAGAGTAGCAAGTCGCTGTGAAGAGAAGTTTCAGAAATAAGAACTTTTTTTATATGTACGTGTGCACATGGCAGGACTACATTAGCCTACTACTTTTGAGTTGTGGTTGTGACTTCAAGCATGGGAAATTGTTCTAACTAGAGAATAGGTACTTACGGACGCAGTTAGGGAACTCGTCGGCAGGGCTCCAGACGCCCACGTCATTGACGCAGGAGTACTGGACGCTCTCCAGGTTCGAGTCGAACTGGTACCCGTCCTTGCAGTTGGCTACGCACGTTCTGGGGAGGACAGAAAATCACCGTCAGGCAACCTAAGTCTTTCATGAAGTTCACATTGATAGCTTTCTTGTTACACCGGTACCCCCCCCCCCCCATACACACAAATACGTACACATCATCCATCTGAAGTGCAGCCAGTAGGTACCCATCTGAGTAATGAGGCTGTTGTAGTGCCTTTTAATTCAAATTTTATTGCAAATACATGGCCGAGGGACAATTTCAAGTACAAACAACACATATAATAATGATAAGTATAACGATATTAAGGGCTACATCCAATGTTATGTTACATTCTAAAATCTACATGTGCTCCACATGTTTATAACTTATAATTAGAACCAGTAGTATTGATTAATGACATGTTGAACTCAACATGTTGATTTTCTATTCATATTCTTCTACGTAGGTTACTTTATTTGTATCTTTATGTACAGTTGGTAGAAACGCTTCTGAAAGTCGCTGTACTTTTGTTGTGACGATAAAGATTTTTTTACAGCACAAGACGAACATTTCAACTAGATGACGGCACACCGTAGACGCGACGCACTTCAAGATATGCCTCTAGCTCGTGGGCACTCATTACAGGTTTTCCTAAATCCTATGGGTCCACTAAGCCTCTCCCCAATCATTTCTCTTACACAATTTCAGTTCTAGTTCTAATCTATAATTACTTTGAGCTCAAGCACCAATTCTTCTTGGCTTTGTACGTATCGGAGTGTAAAATGATCAAAGGCTTGGCTTCCTTCTTCATATTACGGTTCACATGAGTATCACGAGAATAATCTGCAAATCATAAAGACTCAACTAATTCATAATTAGCATGGATGGTTACTCGAGATATGTGCCTATTGAAGACGTCTACTTGGCAGGAAACGCTTTCAAGATGAGTACTTTGAAGAAGCGTCTGAGATTTGAGAGAGACTCTTGGGAAAAGAGAGGTCACACTTCGTCTAGACGTTATATAAGTCTACATGTTACAACATGTCACTAAAAACTTGTCCCGCTAGTTATAGAAGAGCTCTGTAATACGCGCACACATATGGCATGGAACCAAGTCTTGTTAGCTTTAATCCGATTTCAATGGTGCGGAATAGTGACCTTTGGAAGCGGACTAAAGATAAGTAGGCCGGGTTCCAGGCTTACAGCTCTTTACAGTTTATTCTAACACAGGAATGCCCATTTCGTTTTAGAAATTGCGAGATATCTTACATTGTTCTTACGTTTCACCCTAAACATTTCGTGTCACAATGTCACTAGCTGTACATTTTGTGTCATAGAAGAGAAGAAGAACTTTATTAACTTATACACAACTATTACTAATGTCCCACCATAAATTCTATACAAACAACCTAATTTATGAAAGTAGAGAGACAGTACATTTTACTTGATATTCCAAAATAGCATGTTGGTAACAGTATGCTGCGTCAGGAACGTATAACACTGTCTCGTTTTTGCAAAGAGATGTAAATGAACTGGCCTACATTGGTAGATATATAGATGACGGTATTGGTACTTACATGGTATCTTCAGTCAGATGACATTGAACCCTCCCATTCTTTGGCACGGCGGGATTCTTGCACTTGTTGTTGGCTGATGAAAATATTCATAATTTCAATACGCAGGGAAACTTCAACCTTCATGCACAAGTGGTTATGTTGTATAGACATGAAGAGTAACGATATCTACATTTAATTGATGTTCATTTCAGTTTTTCACTAGAAGGTACATCATCAAGAATCTAATTGGACGAAACCAAGAAGACGACAAAACTTACCGCCAAAGTAGGGCAGTGATGGATCATAGGTCATGTCATCTGTTAGAAAGACGAGAAAACAACACGGAAGTTATACATTATTGGCATAGAGTGCAGAAGATTCAGAAAAAAACTTGATGCTCTGATATAAGTATCGTTTGCGACTAAAGACGTAGCTCATTTGAATATTTTATGCATATATTTACAGTCAGCTTAGAGTTGATGCGTTAACGTTGAAAGTACGCAAAATTTCAGTCCGTTTCTAAAGTGTTAAAATGTATGCAATGACTTACCATAACTGAGGTATTTGTTCATAGCCGCATTACTGAAACAATGGAATGAAACAAAAGTCAGTGTCCGGACTTATGTCCGGTTTCTCATTGTACGTGAAGCGTTTCTGTACAAGGTTTTCTATGGGTAAGTACAGGCGGGGCAGGTTCTTATAAAACAAATGCGTGACCAGACAAGGCTGAAGTCTTTTTGTTAAGATGTGAGCGAATCCGACTTTTGATCGCCAACAGTACATGGCTGGTGAAATTTGAGGCAACGAGGACAGATCAAAATGTCGGATGTTAGACAAACAATAATCGAAATTCTAGCAAATAATCTTCGTACAGGACAGCGTGATTGCGCAACTTTTCTTTAAAGTCACTTCATTAGACATCCAGCTATTATAGAAACTTTTCTCTAGTCCCTTATACAGTTCTCTGACGGTTTTTCTAGAAAATTTGAAGGATTGCGCTCAGTCCGTCGGTCACGTTGGTATGACAAAAAAAGACATTGACATTGACGAATTCCTTCAAAATGTTGTAAAGACTATGATCATCTTCCTTTTTGACATTTGTAATTACTTCTCATGAAAACAACTTAGTTTTCTAACTGCAGAACTCTTTTCTCGTTTTTTTTTTTTTTTTTGGAATCACTTCATTAGACATCCAGCGATTATAGAAACATTTTTTTGAGTCTCTGGCGGTTTTTAGTAAATTCAGAATTGCGCTCGGTCCGGATCCGTCGGTCACATTGGTATGACAAAGACATACATTGACATTGACGAATCCCTTCAAAATGTTGACAAAGGACTATGATCATCTTCCTTTTTGACATTACTTCTCATAAAAACAACTTAGTTTTCTAACTGCAGTACTCATTACTCATCTAGTTGTTAGCAGGAAGATTCTTCTACTAGTTTTGACAAAAGAAACTATACATCAACTTACGTGGTTGAAAACGCCACCAGCACGGCTAGAAATATAGCGAGCTCGGCACTTTGTCGTGCCATTCTCACTTTTGGCTTTCTTCCTGTTTACCCCGCTAAATTGCCCACAGGATAAGATAGGCTTCGATGGAGGAAAGAGGGGCAAAGATAAATCCACAGTAGTAGTCCAAACTAAACTGTGGTCCCTGTGGGACTGAGGAATCGGGGGCTGGGGTCCCCTTTTTATACCCCTTGCAAAAGGCACACTTCTAGATACGGAACTCATCAAAGCAAACAAAAGAGACATCCTGGTTCAATACCACTTCAAGTGTTGAGACAATTCATATTTTTGCTGACGGTTGTATAACAGAGTAAACACTTGACAAGACCTCTTTATCATCGAGAGTCTCCACAGTGGACATGATACTTATGGAGAGAAGGTATTGTTGGACTCTTCAGTACATCAGAATGTTGCCGTTCAGTTAAGGAGTAAAGTAGGTCTAGAGCACTGTGCGCTTAGTGGCGTGGTTGAGAAAAAATCGACCACACGAGAGTCCTTACAGCTACTTATGTATTGTGAAATGAGTGCTACTTGGTTTCACGTCACTGGTGGCGGTTTTTGTTGAAGAATGAAGTTGGTTATATTGAAGACTCTACAGCAATCACAAGTACTGTTGAGAGGCATTGTCAGCAATATTTTTTCGCTTACGGTGCGTTTTGGTATCTTTTTCAATGACCCTGACATCGATTACTGATATCCGCAAGCGAAGTGTTTTTTCTACCCTCAAAGAACACTCTTCGTTCAATGTTTGTAAAGTAGGTTACGAGATGATCAAAACAATCACTTGTCCACCCAGTCCTAGTTATAAAACTGAAACGCCAGCGGTTTCTTGTTGGCTCATTTTATACAAAAAGCTCATTCTTGTACATGTAGCCACACATTTATATACGTTACTTTAGATCTCTTGAAAATTCATGGTCAACACAATTTCAATATTGGCATTGAGTGGAGAATGAGCATCGATGACGAATTTCCATTGCCATTGGAGTTCAATGGGCAGACTTGTTATTAAACCTGAAAAATTCTGCTTTAAGAAGGAGATAATCTGTACGAATGATAACTATAGATACTCTAGAAAATATTAGAAGTCGTCTTTTTCATGATCTGAAAAATGTATTTTTGCATAAATCCCTGTTCTAACTTTGAGAAATAAAGCAAGTGGGCGGTCTTCCTTTGTTACAATTCCGCGTTTCCACAACAACACTTAAATATTTGTGACTGAAGTTTTACCGATCAATACTTATGTATATGGCTTACGCAAAATTTGGGCGTCAACAAGTTATGAAACAACATCTAGCGTTATGAAATCACGATCTGTTAGCTTATGCAAGTATTTGTTGAACAACTTACAGATAGCATACAGATCAGAATAAACATTTGTTCATTTCTTCCCGGTAATATATAGAATAACTTCGGTAGGCTCCAGCTCGGCATGTTGTAAGGGATTGCATTCGTTATTTCGGATGGTGACGTAAAGTCGGCAGCCCCATGTATGAGGGATCTTCAGGCGTCAAACCCCTGCACGTAAAAGAACCCAACACACTTATCGAGAAGAGTAGGGATATGATCCCGTGTGTTTGGTCAAATACGCGAGCCGTAGCGAAGCCGCATTGCACTACTTGCTAATAAAACACATCATCACGGATCTGGTCCTCAGTCTGAGGTTCGACCGCTTAGAATTACTATAGGTTTATTTGGTAACTTCTTTCATTTGTATGCATGTCTCCCCTTTGAGAAGAAATAGTTCAGGGGAAAAGCGCCTTAACCGAATTAAAAGACGGAGGGCAGTTGAAAAATATGACAATTTGCCCTCCTAATAACATCTGTAGCTGTCATTCTAATCAAGCTGGTAGACCGTTAGAATCTTTCAATGGGCCGAGCCTTTATGTGATTTTCCTACACAGATCAAAAGATGCTGATTTCCACTAGAGCAGGTTTCGACCTAAATATGCCGAGGCCAGATTTCCTATTAAATGTTATATTATTGATCAAAAGATACTAATTTCCGCTAGCGCAGGTTTCGACCTAAATATGCCGAGGCCAGATTTCCTATTAAATGTTATATTATTGATCAAAAGATACTAATTTCCGCTAGCGCAGGTTTCTACCTGACTATGCTCAGATGCTTTCCCTTGCTCCTTTTTCAATAGAAAAGCATATAAAAGGCCATACGTGCGTAGGAGGGGGCACAAAGGACACCCACCCCTGCAGTTCACAGGTATTCCGTAAGAGGATGTATGTTGTTGCTAAGCAACCGACTCGCAGCGGTGTAAACTTCCTGTCCGCGCGGGGGCTGACGGGATAGATTTCCATCAACAAGTGGTTCAAAATGGCTTCCTCGATGAGAACTCCGAGGGACCTGAAAGTTATGATCGAACAGAGCCACCAGGTACCGACTGAATACCATGTTTGTGTTGTTTTCTATGATCTTAAGTTATGCAGATTTTACAGAAGGTAACTTGCGACAGGCGGCGCATGTCGTTACGGCAAATCAAGGTACATTGTAACGCACGGAAAAAGAATTTAAGAAACATATTTCCTGCACCAACTTCGACAACCTACGCATACCGTTATTATACACAAAACTAACACAAGAGATCTTTTCAGTTTTTTTTCCCGGCGATGTCAGTCCAAAAGTATATGACATGACAGACATAGGAACTGCCCACAAACTGAACGATTCTTGGTTCATATTTGCCGCCAAAATTGCGTAATAATTGAATTACACACAACTTGTGGGAACTTCCAAATATTTACAAACAATGTGTAACGTTAGAATGAGAAGAACAACAACAAGTTTAAGAAAAGGGTGATTCTGCAACACTGATAGAATTTTGAGGGAAAAGAAAAGATGAATAATCTCACTGACAACGTGTTAACTGATCACCCTAAACACCTACTAAAAGAGCTAAATGATAAACCAAATTTTGTAGTCTAATCAAAAATCAATTTGATCTTAAACCTCATTTGTCTAATGAACCATGGCCAGCTCTTCAGTAGAATAATATGTTGCACATGAATAGTTTGGTGAGGAACACATAAATATAGAAACTATAACAGAATTGTTGGGGGTTGGAAGATTGTTGCTTGATCTCTGACAGTAATCCACCTGGCACCCTCTGCTCGGGGATAAACACAAGACACACAGCTTATAGAAAGCAGTAGAAAGTAGAGTATGAAGGTGTGATATATGTACTTCTAAGTTGAACCTCAGTACTTCTAAATGTACTTCTGAGGTACCTCTGACATCAAACCGCCCGGCATCTGCTTGGATATTACACAAGACACCACTAAAAGCTACTTTTAGAAGTAGAGAGTAGAGCATGTAGGTGTGATACCTGTTCTTCATGCTCTGTACACATGCTTCTAAATGTACCTCTGACAGTTCCCCACCCCGACATCAGCTTGGAAATGACACAAGACACAATCATGTAGCTTTAATAGCTATAGTAGGGTATGCCTAAACACCTCACCCGACCTCATCCGACCTCACCCGACCTCATCCGAGTCTAAAATGCAGTGTATACGGGGCAGGGACATTATTTGACGTTCTGGATACGTTAAATATGCAATTATAAATGCAAAACAAGCAGCAAACTTGAAGTATTTACCAGTTTTTATAGGTAACGGGAGGTCAAGACGGCCGGCGCAATGAATACACACTGCGTGCGTGTATTCGTGGCTGAAAAACACTTTGTGTGCAGTTATTGTGTACAGATACTGTGTACAGTTATTGTGTACAGTTTCCATTAGTGGTTTGTGATGAAAATGTAATTAGTACCCACCGTCTTATCGTCCTGTCGGACAAAAATAAATAAGAAACGTCCCCATGTAGACCCCAACAGTGGCATGATCCAATATGGCGGCCAGAAATCTTCTATCATGGAAACGAGCGGAGTAACTTATAAAAACTGGTAAATACTTAGAGTTTGCTGCTTGTTTTGCATTCATAATTGCATATTTAACGTATCCAGAACGTCAAATAATGTCCCTACCACGTATACACTGCATTTTAGACTCGGATGAGGTCGGGTGAGGTCGGATGAGGTCGGGTGAGGTGTTTAGGCATACCGGCTATAGTAGAGTGGTAGAAAGTAGAGAATGTAGGTGTGTTCTTCTGAATAGTACCTCTGTACACAAGACACAATCATGTAGCTTTTATTAATAGCTAGTGGTAGAGTGGCAGAAAGTATAGGTGTGATACCTAGGCCTGTTCTTTTAGATAGTACCTCTGTGCACAATAGCTTATAGCTACAGTACTAGTAGTAGATCAGTTCACAGTAGAGCATGTAGGTGTTATACCTGTACCTTTTTTGTGTAACAGGAATGGGGCACGTCTTACAAACTCACGTGGGAACAGGTGAGTCCAGGTGTGATGTGGTGTGCAGCACCTGTGTAGCCTGTAGAGTAGCACCTGCACCTGCGACTTAATTTATAATAGACATTTATTTCCATCTAACCCCACATGCAGAACGTTTAACTTTGTAGTGACCAGGCACAATTTTCTATCATCAATTCTTTTAAGGCACATAATTTTTCCATTCAACTTTCAAGGAAATATTCTAACCGCATTGAAGCTGGTACCGGTACAATTCTCTATGACTGAGAAGCAAGATATATTTTGAAATAAGTGAGTTCATCAGGCCAAGGCATGATGAGTATTGCAGACATTACAGCAAGAAGAATCTTTTTGTTGTATCATTTTAGACAGTTGATTTACAGTGTATGATAAATTGATAGGTGACCTAAATTAGCTTAGTAAAAGTATGAGAAATTTGCATGAGACCATGTATTTGGACTTCATACTTGCTTGCAAACACATGTTGCAAACAAGCATTACTTCAATAGGTATTTGCTAAATGTTGATATTTCAATGGTTGTTATTTTTACCTTTTAGTTCCTACTATACTAATGAACAACTGTATGACTATAGGCCAAAAGTAGTTACTCAAGCAACAGGATAAAAGTCTGAAACAGTCAGACATTTCAGACAGCATCCGTATCTTTCCAGGTCCTTTCCTTTAGTCACTGACGAAAGATAGCAGATGCTGACTGAAACGTCTGTTTCAAAATGTTTGGCATATCAAGTATTACCTGAATGTCAAACCTTCATCTATGTATGACTACGGGTCATGAATATACATGTATATGAATCTATATCAAACAGTATACTAGTAATATACTGGATAGTGAGTGAGTGATCATTAGTGAGTGTATGTATGTTATTTTTCCAGATTGGAGATGGAGAGACGGCTCCTCCCCTCACTTCCTCAAGCTCTCCTTCTGCGGCCAATTCAGACAAAAAGGGAAAAAACAATGAAATTGTGCAAAACCTCCTCGGCTTTGCAAACGCGGACATGTCGGAGAACGCCATGTTACGCTCTCGTATCGACGAGCAGTCCGAACTCATCTGTATCCTGAAAAGGCGTTCAGACGAGCACCTGGCGAGCGCCCAAACCCTGGAGAGAGTGAACGCAGAGCTGAGAAGCTTCCGTGAAGACGCAGCAAAACAGTTAGAACAGGAGATCAGGAAGTTCAACATCCTGGACGATCGGTTTCACGAGCTGGCCTCAAACCACGAAGAAATGATCAAGTTCAAGGATGAATACAAACGACAGAATGAGAAACTGAGAAAGGAGAATGAGAGACTGCGGGATGAAAATGCGAGGTTGTTCAACAAAGCGGTAGAGGAAAGAGACCAGAGGATAGCAGTGCTCGAGGAGCAAGTGGCTAGTCTGAACAAGCAGAGAGGCAAAATGGAGGAGAAATGCAAGTAAGTTGGCATTGGAAAGTTATATTGCTGATGTGATGTGAGAAATCTGAATGATTGTTTGTAATCTAGCATTATTCATTTTGCAATACGAACTTTATTATGGTGGTGATTATAGTAAAAATGTTCATAATTGGACAAAATTAGATTGCCAACTTAAATGACCACCTTGTGTCATTATGGTTATCACTAAAAAGTATGTTATATTGTAAAAAAAAGAATGTCAGCTATACTGTAAGTACTTTGTGCTGGTGAAAAGGGAGACTAAAGAAACAAAAAGTACAATGAGCAACTTGATCTGTAAGAGAGACTGCATCTGTGTATGAATCTCACCCCCCACAGCTCCCTAACACAAGAACTGCAGCAACAGGAAACATCGCACAACACTCGACTGTCAGCTCTGGAGAAACAACTCAGACAAGCACAAGCCAAAATCAACGGTAAGGAGAAATGGGTTAAACTCTTTCACTCTAACGTTATACTGAAATTTTATAATAAACTGTTTACAAGGCAGCTATTATTAGGAAAATGTTCTTTGAATATTTCCTTGCCTGAAATATTTGAGTTTTGTCTGTTTGTAATCGAAGCTGTTATACAAATCAATTACAAGTAATTTATTATCAAAGCTGTCATTTTAATCAAAATTATACCAATTTGATTTCAATTTTATGATGCCACCATGTATTTATTGATGTTGTTATCCACCCACGCCTTTTCATTTTGGATAGTTACCCGATATGCCTTCCTGACCTCTTTGAATGGTTCAAAGGACAGCAGATTGCAAAACTGGGATATGGGAGATTCTTTATACACAACCAGGTATTGCTCTCACCTGCTAACGTTTCGATGTCTATCAGACACCGTCTTCAGAGCTTCTGACTGGAGTACTGCTTCTCACGTTCGCAGGTGAGATCAATACCTGGTTGTGTATAAAGAATCTCCCATATCCTATTGTCTACCAACCTGATGAAATTATTTTCGGAAGATTGCAAAACTGTTTTTGAACAATAAAATCTTAAAAAACATGACAATTAACTTAAAGCTGTCACCTCCATTAACTTTAATCTGCCTGGTTACATAGATCTGCCACTTTGAAAAACAGTGGGTATGATAGACTCTAGTGCAGCAGCCACCCCTCACCCCCAGGTATGCACAGTTTAGATATACAGGAGTTGTTGGCTTTTCAGGGTGGCAGAATTATGTATCCTGGTAAAATTATGTCAGTAAATGTTACATTTTTTAAAATGAGTTTAATATGTGTATGATGATGATCGTTCAACATATTTTTTTTCCAGAACTTCAGTCAGAGCTCTCATCTGTCAAGCAAGAAAGGCAGACTGTGAGTAAAGAAGTGGAGGAACGGCTCAAAGCACTGAGTAAGGAGAGGGACGAACTTCTGGACCTGTCCATGCAGAGGGGAAAAACCATACAGGTCAGATCTTATGAGAGGAAGAGAGAGAGAGAGAGAGAGAGAGAGAGAGAGAGGGAGAGAGAGAGAGAGATGGTTTTTATGTATGTGTGACTTAAACGTTTCATATAATGTACATGTGTGTGAAGACATAGATTATCCTTTCTAGAGATATATCACATTAAGTAATGTTATCTAACTGCTAACATGTCAGCTTGCACCCTTCTTGTGTTTACCTTTACCTAGTCCCATCCTCATGCCTGAGGGTCGGGAAATATGGTAGTGTCCAGTACCAGCCTCCTCCACTCTCTCCTGTCTCTGGCTCTGTGGGTGCACTCAGCGAGTGGGAGTCTCGTCCAGTCATGGATGTCGTCCCCCACCTCCTTCTTGGCCTCCCATGGCTCCTCCGATCCTGCCATTGATTGTTCCTTGTTCCTGTTTACAATAGCAATTGTTCACAATATGCCAGAAGAGTCAGGGTTTGCTGTTACCTGTTGAATAACTAATGACCAGTCAATCTATGATTTCAGGAAAAGCAAAAGGAGGCAGAGAAGTTCCAGCAGAAAATAGATGAAGCAGAAAAGGCAAAACAGGCTGCACTGGCAAAATTTGAGTAAGTCACATTTCTGTATTTTTCTGAAAGTGTAGATAAAAAGTTGAGTAGATCAGAACACAGATTATGTCACAAATGCTTTGCAATAATAATCAGTTTGGAATTTTCATTTCTGAAGCAGGCCACCATTTGATGGGTTGACTGTATAATGATTGTTAAGTTCATGATCGGGGGGTGAGGAGAAAATGGAGCGTTTCCAGTGGTTTTAAGCTCAAATGGTTGAAACAATGCAATAGGCAGGCAGAAGACATCTACCATGCATCTTTAAACAAACATTAAACCATGAAAATTTACAGAATTTTTTTACGATTCAGTTTTATCTCTGTCCTTTCTCTCTGCCTTCTTCTCTTCCCTCTGTTCTTCAGGAGAGAGGCTGCTGCAGTCGATGCCAATCTTCAGGTACAGAAGTTGAGGCAGGACCTGGCAGAGGCCCAGGATAGGGTGCAGACCATGGTTAAAGTAAGTCAACTGTTTGTGTGTGTGTGTGTGTGTGTGTGTGTGTGTGTGTGTGTGTGTGTGTGTGTGTGTGTGTGTGTGTGTGTGTGTGTGTGTGTGTGTGTGTGTGTGTGTGTGTGTGTGTGTGTGCGTGTGTGTGTGCGTGCGCGTGTGTGCACTTGCATGTATAGTATATTGCATGTGTGTGCATGTGCTAGGCATTTTAAACATGTGTGCCTTTGTGTGTGTGTGTGTGTTTGGGTGGAGAAAAGGTGAAGGTAGTCCCATAGCCTTTTTGAGGCCGTAGGGACTGTGGGTTGTTATCCACTGTCCGTAGGCTACGGTATTGGAAGGCAGAAGCCAACCCTCTCCTTCCATTGCCTTTTACTGAACCAACTAAAGTCTGATGTGACAATTTTTACACCTGGGTGAAGTGAAGAAAGGTTGTGTAAAGTGCCTTTCCCAAGGACAAAACGTTTAGCCAGGAATGCCAGGAATTAAACCCATGACCTCTAGATCTTGAGTCCGCTAGCCTAGCCACTCGACATGATGTGGCGTGGGCTGAGTGTAAAAAAGGTAGTACTACATGAATACATGGTTGTTAGGGGTAGGTCGTAGTTGATGTTGTCTGGGTGAGTGGTAGTCATGATATTCATATGTCCCTTTGGTAGAGAGGGAGACATGCTGACATTTATACCCGTAATGGTGAGAGAGGGAAGTACATGGTCATGGTATATCTCCTTGGTACTGAAAGGGATGCTATTGAGGGTCGTCAGAATGGCATGAGAGTTGGTAGAGAGTAAGGTCCTCTTTCCACTACACATGTACAGCAATCACACTGCAACTGTACAGTGACCAAAGTTAGATTTGTGCGACCCTTTCTTTAATATATAATGCACAATGTAAAAGTATGATTTAAAAGAGAAGAAACCTTTAGACCTTAGACCTTAGATCCTCCCGCAACTTTGTTGCATAGGTCAACTTGGCTTTGGATACTTCTCCTCCAAAGGTTGCGGTCTTGTGCCGCTACTGGCATTTCCTCCAGTGAATGTAATCCCAGCTTCTTCCCGTCGTTTTGCAGTGTTCGCCTGAGAGTGACCTTAGGCCGTCCTCTCGGACGAGTGCCTTTTGGTTTCGAGGTCATGGCGATTCTAGTCGTTCTGTGCTCGGGTAACCTCCACGCATGCCGGGCAAAAGTTAATCTTCTTTTCATTACAATTGTGCTTAGAAGATTGTGTTTTGACTCCCGTGGACGATCATTAGAACAAGTAAGGAGGTTTGCCAGCAGTGTTGCTGTGAGGTCATCACATAGGGGGAGGAACCTTTACACCTTTACAACTGTACCCTCCATAATTGGCAAAAGGCAGGTGAAAGGAAAACTCAGAGGGGGTAATTAAACCTGCTCATTACACAGTCATTCAAAGTTCAGATTTGGTCATGTAATGCATGATAAAATACCTACATTGTAACCTACAAAGTAACTCTTTCTTTTCCAAGAAAGCAATTATTCAAACCTCTAAGTGCCAAAAGAGATAATTGGGTTAAGAAAGGTCACACCCAACTGTTTTTGCTTTCCTCCGTTCTTACACCAGCTGTGTCCAGTTTTATTGTATAATATGTTGAAAAGGTCACTTTATTTATGATTCAACGACCACTTGGTTGTGTAAGCAAGGATATTGTGTAGCTTCTTTACTGTTCCTAGGGAACTTTGGAAAGTGTCCCTCTTTGCTTTGAAGAATTTACACACACTTTTGGCAACTAGTTGGTATGTTGATAGAATGAGATTCAAATGAAAGTATCACATATTCAAGGACAATATTTTAAGCAAGGTATTTATTAACAGGCACCTGAGGAATCCTTAAATCTATGTGATATTGATGAAATACACTGTCACACACATGATGTTGTAGTGATAAGGGCTGTCTCCAGATTTAGATTTTTTTGTCAGTCCCAGTGACTCATTGTTTGGCAGCCCATGTTAATTTTTGTTGTTGACACTGTCAAGCTTACAAAAGCACATTTTTGTCAATTTTATGCCCTGAAGTTTAGATAATTTGGACAGATGGTGAAATTTCATTTTCCGTCCCAAAACGGAAAATTTCCGTCCCAGGACAGAGGGACAGGTCCTTGAGACAGCCCTGGTGGACACAGGCCACTGTAATTTTTTTTCTGCACCATTCATATTTTTGTTTCTGCAAAATAGACATGTTGCCAAAATCTTACCTGTCTGCAACTGATTTGGAAGGACTTTTTGGGCAATCTAGCACTGATATGCAGGTAGAGGGTCAGGTTCACTAGGACTAACGTTACATAATGTTAATGCTACTAGTCATTTTTATCTCCATGAAAAATGGAGATATTGTTTAATCTGTAAATTTCAACATGCCTGTC
Source organism: Branchiostoma lanceolatum (assembly GCF_035083965.1). Classification (NCBI taxonomy): domain Eukaryota; kingdom Metazoa; phylum Chordata; class Leptocardii; order Amphioxiformes; family Branchiostomatidae; genus Branchiostoma; species Branchiostoma lanceolatum. The sequence goes on from NC_089734.1 coordinate 7,393,181, forward strand.
TTGGTAACCAACATGTCCTGTCTTTTTCTCCGTGTACGCGGTAACATCACTTTAAACACCTTGTGTATTAACTTTTATTATTTGTTTGCTTTGCTCAGTTGGTGGCATGCTTGTTTTTCTTTACTTTAACTCAATTGCCACCATGTAACAATACCCAAAGGCCTATGCTTGGACTGGATTATAATTGAATACACAACCAGCTATCCCTGCCTTTTGATCATATCACCATGTGCACCCTGCGGCAGGATATCAGCCCTTTATTGAGTTCCAGCGTGAAATGCTGTGAATACTAATAATTTGCATTATGGTGACAGCAGGGAATAGTCTCTGAAATACGACCCTAGCTGTTAAACAGGATTGAACTTAGGACTAAGTATTCTTGCTTGCACGCTACCGGAAAGGGTCGCAGTCCTTAGGACGGGATGTTAATAAGCCGTGGTCCACTGTACATTGTGCTTGTCAAAAAGAGCTAGGGGAATTTCCTGGTACAATGAACCTGTAGTGTACATAGTGTCTGTCTTCTTTGTCAGGACCACTGGAAGAATAGCTCTTCAGTGAGCTAAAACTGGTTCGAGATCACTTTCCTTTTCTTATAGTTTACAGACAGATGATGTAATAAGAGAGGCAAACGATAGGAAGATACATGGTAGTTATTTTGATTTGATATGTGTTACGCACACACAAACACACAAGTCAATTAACCTGCTATGCTAATTGCTTGGTTGAAATTACTGTGACAGTAATGAATGAAAGGCTTCTCCTTGATTATGGTATTAATGTTAAGCTTATCAAGCAAACACATAAGGTAAAGGGTACATCTATAAATGTTAAGCTTACATATCAACTATGTGTTTTGTGAAAAAAGGCACTTAAGGATATTTGGCATCATGTATTTAGTAGTTTGGAGGTCTGAATTTTTATTTGCAAATTAACAATGAATTTTTGTTTTTAGGAGTTTGATGCCTACAAAAAGCACACCAGCAGTCTTCTGACAAAAGAAAAGGAGCTGAATGCTAGACTAAGACACCTGGTGGGGTAGGATGCCGGAACATATCGTGATTGAGAAAAGCTCGAAAGCTGAACGATTTGGAAGGTATACCAACAGTGACATGGTTCAAGCCGCAAAACAGCTAAGACTTAAAGTTTAGAGATGCTGGCATCTCAAACCTAAAGCAACACCATAACACCTCTTTCTGAAAGTGATAAAACATGTCACCGGTCAGTTTTACTTTGTAAAGTTTGCAGGGTTTTTTTCCCTAGTCATTTTATGTTATTTGTAAAACTTTGTTTCATGTATTTTCCGTCTTTCTAAAGCTAGTCTTATGTATGTAACAATGAACTGACATGTTGTATCATTGGAAATTATAAGTAAATGAATTAATGACTAAACATATCGTCTATGTTGACCACTTTAAATGTGTATAAAGAGTATGTCATATTATGTTTGTACATATCAGTATTTTAAGTATATATACACAACATATCAGTTTCACTGTGACCATGAATTTGGTTATCTTGTAAAAGTTTCAGAGATCCAATGAGTTTTGTATATCATTATTTAGTCAGTTTAGACTTAAAAAAGCATCTGCCAGGGAAATCCATATTTTTAAGATGAAAATGGTCATTATCATTTTGTCATTTGTAAATATGATTTGAGGTTAAGGTTCTTGCACCGAAAACTTGAAAAAAGCTTGGATTTGTGTTTTCATGACAAACCATAAGTTTTCAGGCACCCTTCTTACAGGAAGATACCTATTAGTAAGCTTATTACAGGAAGATATGAAACAAAAGGGTGGGTGGGAGTTGGAAGAGTATATATACTCATCACCCCCTCCTTAACTTTCTAATGGAATAGTCTGTTGGAAGACAGGACACATGCATTTGGTATACCATCTTTTAATACATACACGGACTGTAATACAATGTGGTATTCACACATTGACTCATTGCAAAATGTACACATTCCGGATTGTCAAGCTTTGGAAAGAATTTACAAATTTCAATACATTCATCAATTCTCACAAATTACCCACTTATTCGAATTGAATGACACTTCTGCACAGTCTATCACCACTTTAAAGGCATCCAGAGCATTTTATGAGGCTTGAAACTTGAATTGAAAAACTCACATGATTTCTATTCATTCTTTCACCGTAAGTTTCAATTATAACATTATACCATTACATATCGAATTAAATGAGCAAAGATACGATGTCGTTGTATGGTGAGAACTGATAGAAAATCCAATCCCTAATAGACTGATTCTGACTGTCCATCAATTAGCAGTTCGACCAATGAGAGAGTGACTACGCGTCCGTCAAATATTTGCATTTTTATGTCTTAATTTTGCATTTCTACGGTTTGACGGAGGTGGCGGGGCTATGGTATCTACAGTATTTACAGTAGGCTCGTAAAACTAAAAGATCACCATGTAGATTATTTTTGTGCCGTTTTTGCGCACTTTTGGTAAGAAATCTGAGCGCAAATGTGGTAAACAGTGGCATTAAATGTCAATTTCATAAGGATTACAGCAACTAGAAAATTTCCAGTTTTCAAGTGTCATAAAATGCTCTGGATGCCTTTAATTTACTTATCAGTAATTAAATGTTCAACAACAATAATCATTGTTTAATCAACATAATAGTATTCATATTGATCTATCAGGCAATCCAAGGACATCATATAAGGTCCTTGGGCAATCTGAGAAATGCAACACTAGAGGTCCTGGTCCACATACATGTATGTAGGACTTCTGAAACATGCTTGACACAATTCTTGACCTTTTGTAAACAATAATTGTTTAACTAAAAGATGGATAAAATATGTTCTCTGAAGGTTAATGGTTGTCAGAGACAGCTTTTCCACATCTGTATCAATATGGCCGGTATAATCGCTCTTTGATGTGACCCACCCTTGCACGCACACAGCACAGCAGCTGGTTATCTTTTACTGAACAACCTGTCACACCAAACCTTTGCACATCTTAAGCTGTAAGCGTTGTTTAAAGCTATCTAATGACAATGCAGTATCTACAGTATACTTGGTGGCAACAAGTTCCACTCTACGATAGTTGTTGGGGAAAAGTGAATTTTTGAACACGTCGATTTTGCGTTGATAACTGTGGTATTTTGAAGAATGACTATTCCCTGTTCTTTTCTGAGCTTTCCTGCTATTTCCATGAAAGTAGCAACACAGTAAGAATATCTTAACAAAACTAGTTTTAGTTCTTTCTTCATCCTTTAGGCTTGCAAGAAAAAGGCATCAAATGCATTTGAGAAGAGGCAATGATATTTCTGATGCAGAGCTTTGATTGCTAATACTGTAAATGCAGAAATGTTAGCGGTGGTTTTATGTTCGCGGTTTTTGCGGTTAACTTTCAGCGCAAACTATAAACCACCGCAACACTTTTTGCCCAGATATGACTAGCGCTACTATCGTTTCAAACGCGAACTTAAAACCATCGCGAACATTCAATTTTCTCTCTACCGCGAAATAAAAACCATGCGAAGTTAAATGCATTTACAGTAGTAGAGTGGGGATGGGGGTTTTGCATTATGGATGTGCTTAAAGTCAAGCCTCAGGTAAGGGTGCCAAGGTTGGAAACTGGGGTAAGTGCTCTTTTCTCAAAAGTGGTTTCAGTCGTTTTCAATCTTATTGATTTCGCAGCAGAATTTCAAGATCAGAAAAGATGAATGAGTCTTGATATGTTGCATATCTCAAAATACCCAAATAGACATCATCACACAGTGCTAATATACAGATTAGTGTATCGATTAAAACACCATGAAAATATAAATAACATGGTCACATATTCAAGTACACACCAGCTATGATTAGATATCCATAACATGTAAAGGGACAACATTAATAATATCAAATGCAAATATACCTTGATAGGATGACAATGTTCACATTTGATATATTCCATACCTCAGTTAGTTAAAATGGCAATTCATCTAGGGTCATTGTATACACCCTGTCAAGTATACAAACATGATACAACGCACACAAGAGAATGAACTATCATGTTAAAACACATGAGTATATCAAAACCACAGTCAAACATCTAAATGTTGAAAACCAATCTGTTCCAATACATGTCAAGAAGCACATATATCAACAAAGGTACTTTTACTGAATACAAGAAGAAACCAGTGATGTCAGTCGACAATTACTTTATACACAGGATGTTGCCAAAGAGATATTGACCAAACAAAAATAGTGTGATACAGAATCATGTACACATCCTTCAGATGTGAAAATATGGAAATTGTAACCTGCTGTGACGTAAGAACAAAATGACATGTCATATTCTGTGTCATTTGTAGTCTTTTAGTCTATCAATCTTACCCCCCCCCCCCAGATACAACACAGTAACTTTAACACAAGACATAGGCTAGCACAGATGAAATCAGTCATGATACTGAACATTATACATGATTAGGGGAAGATGACAAGAAAACAAAGTACCAGACAGGTTGGAATTGTGACTGAGACCTCTAGCCATATTTTTTACAGCATATTCAAAATGTACCAACATATCTGTCACACAATACACTATATATGATATATAGAGAGAGATTTATTACCATATATACAAGTATATTACCCAAAACGGGGGGCATTTCATTTACTCAAATTCGATGGATTATCAAGCTTTTTTCATCTCATTATAAATCTCAATGAAAAATGTCAAGTTCAGGAAAAATATCAAGATGTTGTCCAAAAGGTTTGAAATATTCTTAACTGTATCAAAGTTTTAGAAAAATTTTGTGATACTTTAAGAATATCCATATTTTCTGTAGCTAATATAAAGTCTTGACCGTTTTACTCTCTCAATAACACTTTGTGTTTTTAACATTCAGAGTTGTTCAAATGATACACTTTTTCACACACTTCTTTTTTAATGATAGTGTTGGCCTCAGTGCGATCAAACTTAAAAAAAGAATACAAGATCCCGATTTGATCTGAATATTGAAATAACCATTATCCATATGAAATCACGTACTTGTATTTTTTAATTTGATATCATGATACCCGAGTCCACAAGAAACAAAAAAATGCTTCTTGCTTTTTCTCCTCATCTTATGTATCAAAGTGAACCCATCAATTTTGTATCATGTGAAGTCGTATCGGAATTCAAAGTTTTCTAAATCATGGTACCCAACTACCTCCCGGTCAGCAATAAGAAGAAAATGCAATACGAAACCGGTGACTTAAAAGAAAACAGCCGGAGGGAGTCTGCAACGAAGGCTAGTACCAAACCTCGAACTGTACAAAAAATATCACCCATTTTCCTCTCAATTTCATGTACAACACAACAGGTGTCTGACGACCGTACCATGGTTACTGTTGTGATTTGCAAACAACTTGCAATTGCGTTTGATACTATTGCTCTGAGATTCAAGAATGTTTTTCTCTTTGCAACGCCTTCATACTACTGTGAAGATAAAATTCTTGGTAAGGTGATGCCATGCAAAATAACGCTCAAGCTACTTTACTACATGCATTACGGAAAATGAGATGATTAAATGAAGCTTTTGCCTAAGCCAAGGGCAAAAAAACACGCTCAAGTAATGAGTCCCACTCGTTTCGTAAAAATTCTGATTTAAGTCTTAATAGCCTATCATTTCGTGTCCTTGATCATCAAGAACTCTCCGTCTTTACATCCATTACTGGCACAGGGCCAATTTGGAACTTCACAGGTGCGCATGCTCATTATAGAGATTTATAGTCATTGACAAGCTACGGCCTAAGTTTTTTCTTCATCTTGACGGGGAAATTGTCCTATACTATGATTCGGGTATGCAGATGTTAAGAAATGTTGTTTGGGGAATTTAAGGACACTTTTCAGAGTCAACTAGATATCACGTTTGCTTTAGCGCTCTTCTAGAGGGAGCTACGTGTACTAAATGAGCTGTTTAGAATAAAGGTAATATTTAGGAAACCCTCATTTAATGACACTGAAAGGTTTAGCCTGGAGTCCAGCCGTGTTAGCTTTGGTTCGCTCCCATGGGCCCAACGGTCGCTACCCCGCACCGCAGGATCGGACAAAGCAAAGAAAGCTGGACTCCAGGCTATGGCAGGCTAGATTTGAATGTTGTAGCTATTGATCTGCAACATTACCAAATTAAAATGCTTTTTCAGCATCTTCTTTCTTTCATTCCTTGACATCCATCTGTGATCGAGGGATGTGAAAATTACACATTTTCTGGGGTACCCTGAAGATCCACCATGGCCATGCTGATATGGTCAGTGGCGTTTCTTACACTGTTTCTTGAGCGTAGAACGGAATGCTGACCGGGACAGGAGGGTGCGGCAGTACTAGCGGGTCCTGTGCCGGGCTTCAGAGCCAGTAGGTACTTCTCACGAAACTTCGGGTTGGTCACGCCTAGGATGATGCAGTTAGTTGAGGAACTGGAGTGAGCTGCAGGAAAAGGAAATATATTTTCTATATGTAACTCGATACCATGCTCTTTAGAATACATTTACATGTATGATCAGTTATACTAGTGTGCAGACGTTATTAACCAATCTGGGGAATGTGAGAACAGGTATGATCGTAGTTCTGATTCCAGCTGTCTATCAAAGTTATACGTAGCAGTTCAACAAAGCGGTGCATGATCCAATTGATGCAATTTGACGGGGTGATATACTGACAGTGTATATGATTGCGACCACACCTAGTCAAGGGACCAGTGTCATGCCTAATTTCTGCCCCTCCCAAGTATACCTACGCCCAAGTGGGGCGTGGTAATTTTCAAGCAGTCCAAACTTGAAAGAGTCTTGGAAGAGTCGTGTTGTGGAAGCTTACCCTAACCCTATGCCCCTAACCCTAACCACATAGCCCTAACAATAACCTTAGCCCCAACCCTAACCCTACTAACTCCACGCACGCGCACCACCCCACAAAGCAAAATCTAGCGAAGCAGAAATTTGCTCCCCACCAGTGTAAGGCAGTAAGCAGCTGCAGCATTACTAGACCGGTTTTACCAAGGAGGTGCAATCCAGACTAGTTGGGACCATGTATACATGCGGTAATTAAGCCCCCCTCTCACTGGACCCGCGGCACGCTGGCGGCGTCGCCGCTGCGGCCGATCGAATTGACAAAGCACTTAACGACTTTCATCGACAAAAAACGAATATTTTTAAGCTCTGTGTGTTTTGTTGTCTTCTTGGTCATACTTGTGCGTTCTGAATGATATTCCCATTATAAAGTCAACGGTAACAAATCCAGTTTAGGACGCAGCGACGCCGCCGGCGTGCCACGGGTCCAGTGAGAGGGGGCTTAAGCAGCATTGTAGGATCAATCTGACATCCAGACCGGCAGGGGCCATATTTTTCTATGCATAAGCCTCAGTCATCGATCAGCTTAGCAGCCGGGCTGTCATCAGTTGTCACCTGATAGGATGTTGTCATAGAGCACTGGGATAGTAGTTATAGGGTTGGCCGCCTACTGCGTATAACCCCAAGGGGCTGAATCGTACGCCTGAATACGACTATTGCCCAGGTGCGGCCATTGAACTGTATGGTGATAATGAGCCGGTTGCACCAAGAAGAACCCCTGCATGAACATACATACCGGTGATTAAGGCGGTCATGTGAACTCCCATTGGCCAGTGGTCCTCGAAGTCTGCCAGCACGACGATGACGTACTGACTCCAGCAGATGAAGAAGACCACGCCGATGATGACCAGTGTCCGGAGGAGGGTCAGGTCGTCCACCTTCAGTTTGTTGCTGAGGCAAGAGAATTTGTTGAAAGTCGGTTTTAGACTACGTGACAGGATCAAGACCTTAAGTAATCACAATACCTATGTTGAATACAAAGGTCTACCTTTGGCCTTTAGCAGTATTTCAGTTTTTCCTATTCTTCCAGAAATAATAATTTCTAATTTGTAAAGGTAGGCGAGAAAAAGATTCAATGCTTAGATACCACTTACGATTTTTCAAGATAAAGTGTTTTCCCAACAGCTAGAATGACCATTTTGGCAGAGCTAGACACCGCCCATTGAGGTCACCGAAAAAGGACATCAAAGCGACTAAGTTGCAAGTGGTGACCAGTATGATGGAGAAGACAGTCTTCTAATTGCCTCCAGAAATGGGTGACTATTCTGCAATCCCAAAATAAATGTATAGCCTATTCTTCTTCTTTACAATAACCCCATGAAGATGAATCTATCAACCCCCGCCTGTGCAGTATTTGGGGTACTCTTTGGCACCCGGTTGGAGATTAATTAGCCAATTTAACTCCTATCGTGTTTGCAAAACAACCATCGGGTACAAAAGATTACCCAGGCGGCAGAGAGCTTCGTCTGCCCCAAAGAAAGCTCGGCCGAAGAATGCCCGGCCTAGCGACGATAGACTGGATGTCAGGTTGATGTAGCCTGGAGTCCAGCCTTGTTAGCTTTGGCCCGCCGCCCAAAATCCGCTGGCCGCTAGATTGTTGGCGGCTAGCGGATCAAGGGCGTCTGGCCAAAGCTAACGATGCTGGACTCTAGGCTAAGGATGATGGATATCAAAGAAGCGCTACTTGGAACTTACGCCGGCGCCATGTTGCTCTGCTGCCGATGTTTAGCCATCCTCTTGTTGGACGCTCTGACGAACAGGTATATCCTGGTGTAACAGATGACCACGACCACCACTGGTATCACGATGCCGACGCAGATCAGGTGCAAGGTGAAGGAGAAGTCGGCAGTGCGGTCGTATGTGCAGCCCATTGTCTTGTAGTCATACCTGAATGGGGCAAAGCGTAAAAGATGCAGATGAGCTGGAATACAGGCGTCATTGTCTTAAAGTTATCCCTGGTTATAGAAGAGATGTACATGCTGGGTTACAGGCTCTGATGATACAGTATTTAGTTATAAAGCCAATAGTATTTACCTGAGCTGACAACGTTTCCATGCAGAGTATGGTTAACTCAGTTTTCAATACATTATTGTAGACTCGGGTATATGTAAAGCTTTTTATGTCCCACACTGCCTTGAACGTATTCTAAGATCTAGAAATTATGTTAAAGTCACTGCTACGCTAGATACAAGCAGTAGCCTGCCTTGTTACTTGTTGACATCAATGGCTTTGAATGTTTGCTTCGGTTTCTGTGCCCATGGATCTATATCTAATGAGTATGTCTTTGCAAGAAATGTAACAATGCGTATTCATAACAGTACTGATACTGACTCTACAGAAACAGACGTTTCCTATATAGCTATAGAATGGGTATTCTAGAGAAGGATTGTGTATATACCAGTGTCTTGCCCATCCGATCAACAGCGGCAAGTCAAAGAGGCTGAAGCTGTAGAGCCAGAGAACCATGATGAGGATCATCAGATTGCGGGTTGTGAAGAGCTCGTCGTGACGTGGCTTGTTGGTGACGTAGTAGTAACGGTTGATGGAGACGAGCATCATGGTCATGATGGAGCAGATGCAGGAGGTCACGCAGACTGACCCCACGAACTGCAGTAATGATATGGTGCATCTTACATTTAGTATCAGTTCAGATGTTAGGTTTGGATGTCGGACGTTTTGGCACCCTATCCGATCAGGACGATTCGGCAACATGCCTAGGACTGTTTCTAAACGATTTGCCGCCAAGAGGACGCCTACCTTTAACCCTAACCATAAGTCTAACTCAACTCAGCTCTAACCCTAATTCTTACACGAACCCTAACCATAACCCGAGTCATCCTGGACCTGTCACCTGATGCCGGATCGTCCTGATCGACTAGGGGCCGGTGCCAAATCGTCCTGGCACCGTTATAACTGTTATTTGCTAGGCCAGAGCTGTCTGTCATCGTGGTGGTGACCTGATATACGCTTTTTAGAATGGAAATAAAAGCATCTACGAGGGGTGATCAAAAGTGCGCGGCCTCACCCAGAAATAAGGTGCACAACTCAAATTTCGGGGCATAGTTATAATGAATAAAGCCTTACATGAATATTTACCAAAATTCCAATCATTGTGATCATTACTTTCCAGGCGACACCCAGAAATAAGTTCATCAGTAATGTTAGGTGAGAGAGAAGGACAATTGAGCTGCGACCAGAGGTGTGGGGGATGTCTCCAGCTCTGTTGAAAGTCAGGTTCTCTGAGACTGCCTTTCTAGTTGAAATACAAAATGATTCCTCATCAAGCATTTTGACAATGTCTCCGTCGATTTCATGGCATGAGAAGCACAGCTATGGTCACAGTTTCACACTTGTTTTTCTCGCCACTTGCCCACCGATCTTCAAAAGGAAGTCGACTGGAAAGTAATGACCACAATGTCAATGATTTGCGATTTGGTGATATTGTTTCAAGGCTTTATACTCTATAATAGTGTCCCACAATGTGCGTTTGGCACCTTACTTCTGGGTGAGGCCCCTTGTATTTGCAGGCTACCAGGGGCAAACAAACACGCTCACATAACAGTTTCCAATTTACACAGGCAGACGTTTTATAAGATGCACCGTAAGTCTACTCGTGTGTTGATACATTATTGTGTCTAGGTGTTTTGCAAGCGTTTAGCCAATGGGTGTGTGTTTGCAGGTGTGAGTGAGTTAGTGAGTGTTGGTGAAGGTTAGACATCCAGGTAGTAAGATACGCCAAAAATAGTTACACAAGAAACTAGATAAAATTTTGAAACAGTCAGACGTTTCAGACAGCATCCGCTAGACGTCAGCAGTCACTAACGAAATACAGCGGATGCTGTCTGAAACGCCTGACTGTTTCAAAATTTTATCCAGTAGCGTGAGTAACTATTTTTGGTGAGTTAGTGAGTGTTTGTATGGTTTTCCGTAAGTACCTCACACACTGCGGGTGATCTGAAGAAGAAGCCGGTATCAGCGATGCCCACCACATTAAAGCAGTCCACAAAAAGGGACACGCAAAGGTCAGTTATAGCCAGGTTAAAGATGAAAGCGTTGGTGACGGTTTGCAGCTCCTTATACCGAGCGATGACGTAGATGGTCAGGAAGTTGCCTGTGAAGTCAAATAATGAGATTTTGTATATCGTCGTAGTTCGCAAAGGTTGATTGATAATTTTGTTATACTATTCAAATTCAATTTTCAATTCTGACAGTGATTTGATTGACAGAACAATTTTGTTACAAAACATCATGGAAAGTATAGCTTGTAAAGTTTTAACTAGATGTGTAAAGAGATAGTGCATGGTCCATAGAAGCTGCGCCCTTTTCTACTCAATCCTGCATTCTTAATTAAATATCCTTCATCTGGACCCAGGGTCTAGCGCCGTAAACCGATTTAGGAAGTGCAGTTCACTGTTGCCTTGCTACAGTTTGAGGGGTGGATTGACCCCCATAACTGCATAAACACATAAAAATCCCAGACTGTCTCAAGCTGGAAACAGTGGCAGGAGAAGATTAGCACAATACTGGTCAGAAAGATTCATATATTTTTCTCCACTGGTTACCAAAGTAAGTTATGAAACCATACAGAATGACGCAGAATACTTGTAACTAAATCACATAACAACATTCAGTTTTTGGAAAACTAACCTTGTGTTCAAATTTCAGCTTTCAAACCAGCCTGTCAAAGTTGTTTCAAAGTGTGTAACTGTATATTTGCAACTTGGAAATGACCTCCTCACAGTTGAATTCAAATGTTTGGTAGTTATGTGGCAAAAAATGTGGCTTAGTTGTATCTGTGGTGTCTACCTGGTATTCTAGGAAGCCAGTTATGTAGACTCTGTAAAACTTGTAAGGTAAAACTGCAAATGTAACTGCCAGCTAACGTCATTTATATTCTGGGTTACGTAAAACTAACTTCTTCATGTACAGCCATACATCAATTCCGTATCTGTTGTCTCAACATCATATTTCAAATATGTCTTGAAGAGTAACTGTGCTGGTCACAAAAGTCAGTAGCAGACTGACTGTGGTAGTTCACGTCAGCCGAATTTAGGAGGTCTCCGTATGGGCCGGTGTTTTGCGTGAATCTATTCCGTACTTCCTCATTTGAGAAGCGTCTAATCGTCATAGAAATGTTTGTATCAAATGATAAGTTATTAGCGCCATCTCAATGTACTGGTCGTAGTAGGTTTTTACTGCAGACATGACTACCATGGTTATAGATTAGAAATGGTTGTTGTGTCACTTACCAAGCGTACCCACGAGGATGAGGATGATCAGTATCACAATCAGGGACCATTTCCAGGCCTCACTCAGCTCTATGTCCACAGTCACTCCGGTCACATTCCCTTCGGTTCGGTTCTCGTCCATGCTTGACAGCCAACTGTATGTAAGACAGTCACAAAGCTTGTTGTCAGCTCAAACTCAAGAAAATTAGGCCAGAAAAATGCCCACCGCTGTTTCTATGGAGGGGTACAGTGCATACCTGCCTCAGACAACTGTTGTCCTAATTGCCGGGTTCTTTTATATAAAGGACGCCGACGTAAAAGTGCGTCATTAGAAAATATGTGTATGGGACTCTCTAGGGGGTTTAAGATCATGGGAGAGGTTTCATATCATGGTACAGTGAACAAGATTGTGCTAGGTCTTATGTTGTCAGTTAACCCCATGAGAAGCTTTTTTTGACTATCTGTCAATTGGAAGGCAACCCTCCTCGCGCATGTTACACCGAAGGGCGGGTATACCATAGATACAGAAACAGATACAGCAGGTACCTTCCGGTGTGAAAATCAGTTACAGAAATTCCAGATTAAACGTATCACTGCGGTTATGTCATTATCATTAGAAAGCGTACAATGTAAAAATGTGATACGTTAACAAATTGAGATTTCCGTGCCATAGTTAAAAGTATTATAAGATTACGGATTTTTTTGTTAATACATTTAACAGCTTATCAAAATTGTATCTTATCTAAGTATACCATCCACTTCTGTATATCAAGATTGAAATTCAAACTTATTACATATCTCGACTATCAAATCGTTGGTAAATTTGGACATGCAAATGATTCATATTGTAATCTCAATGTACTAAAGCTATCTAATTTTGACGATAAAATTGTTCTAAAATTGTAGGGCAAACAGTGACTTATCTTAGATTAGTAAGAGTAGAGCGGCGTCGGTTCCTGGGTCCCATCGTAGTCTGTAATGCAGAATCCTAATTGCAACATAACTACCCTGGGATAATTGTGTAATTTGTGGTTGATAAGTTGAAATTGCCCTAATTTCAAAGTGTATCCTATGAAATTGCTTTTATACAACTGGATGATGTGAACATGATTATACTTTTCCGGGCATACATGAGCATTAGGATGCTAGCGTCAAATTACTGCGTCTTAGTTTAATGGTGCCGATTTCTCACATGCCGCGAAATGTTTGTACGATTTAATCTTTGATGTATAGATCATGTGTCTAAGTGTATAATCGTCACCAAAGCGGAGTGTTTGGTTTAATCGTTAGATGTCAGATTGGTAAAACGTTTGGTCTTGCTCCTTGTCGCTAGATCATTTTGAAATATCAATAGATATCAGATAGCAATGAATGATAGATATCAACAGAATCTAATCACCAACATCATAGGATAGTACGTGATTAATCAACATTGGTTACAGACGATGGGTGTTCAGACGTACGCGGTGACGTTTACAGTATATAGGCTTCATGTCAGCTAATCTGTTCTGACTGACTGGTCTTCCTCGCGCTTGATATAATACCAGCTCCAACCATGCGAATACACGCTCGTCACTCAGGCAAGATCACATAATGTAGCCTGAGTACCATCCTCTGTTGTGACCGCTGGCTCAATTCTTTTCGCTTGCCAATCCATGGTTAGCAAGCCAAAGGCATTGAGACCCTACATCATACAAGCAGCACAATGTTATATTGCAACAGAAACGAGAAGAACATGCTGGAAAATGATTCTATAACGTTCTATCACTCTTAATTTTCATCTCCCTTGCCAGCAGTTGACCTCCAAAAAGACGCTAGTGTTGGCAGGTTTTTGCAAGGGAAGGTCGGGTAACAAGAAGCACCACATTTTTTCATAGGCCTAGATAAGTCAGACCCGGCTCTTCTCCGGCCACATCAAACGTTACACAACGAAGACCCATCTGTAGATATGTCCCAATAACGCCATGTGAGTCATTGCACCCTGCAGCCTGTGCTGCTGTCAAATTAAAGCCTGTGGCACGTTCTCTGATCAGCATTGCCGCCTTTTCAAACCGCGAATCAACTTAACTGCCTGTAATTGGGTCCAAATGAAATTAATTATGTCAGGGAATATGATCATCTGGGAAACCGGTGGCGCACAGTTTTTCAAATCCGGTCACCTTCAAATCCGGTCGTTTGATTCGTCCATTTTGACGGTCCAATTATATGTATATGTATATGTATATGTATACGAATGGCTGAATGAGCGTGGTTAAGGCTGGATTTACTTACACATTTTTCAAGAACACTCCGTTGAAGTCAACTGCGGTCTGTTTACACACGGGGTCGGCCGCGAAGTGACTTAGAACGCCAGCTCCGCCGGCGGTGTGACGACCGCAGTATTGTCTCGCTTTGAATCATGCCCAACTTGCACCACAGAGTGCACAGAATTATAAGACAGACACCCAAAAATGATGAAATAAAGAGTGCAAATTAATTCAAATTTGCGCCAAGTGCCTTCACTGACTTTCGTATGACCCCAGGTCTGAGCACTGCATAACTCACCGGGAATATCGGAGTCAACTCCGTGGATCTACACACAAGAAAACGCTACTAAGTCCGACTTAAGCCCCTGGAGCATGGTTTCAATGCTACTCAAGTCGAGCCCAGGAAAAGGCTTTTCGAGTACCATAAATGTCTGTTTACACAGTCCTTAGTCGACTTTGCTGAGTCGGACTTCGGCTGAGTGTACTCCCAGTGCGCTTGGAAAATGCGTGTATAAACCCAGCCTAAATAACGTGCTACATAACATGTTGCACACTACGGGGCAATGGCAAGGTAACATCCTCAAAAGAGAAATTCGGAAAGCACACAAAGGAATGAAAGTCGCATTAAGCTGATCACAGGCCATTGTTGCCCGTAAACGATGTTAGATAACCAGTAAACCGTTTGTTCATCATCTTACGAGAAATCACCATATCAAAACATTGTGTATGTAAAAATGACTGGGCTTGTCCGAAGTTCTTAGGATTAATGTCGAAAGAGTTGAGGACTGAATACAGTAAATTCAAATGATAAACTGAGTGTATACTTCTTGTAATTGACAGCATATAAATCATTTGAAAGTACGCCACAGTGTACAAGATTGTACTTTTCTTCCTTGGGCAATGCTCGCCATGTTACGTTTGGTATCAAATTGTACCTACTTTACGTCTAAAATATATGTGTCTTTATTGACTGATACTGCTTTTAGCCACAGAGGGATCCCATGTCTCTAACGGGCCACCAACGTCACACCTCCTTACAAAGTATGTGGGATCAAGCACAAGTTTGCTGAGGCGTAATGGCTTGGGTTTCGTCAATAACTGCACTTTTCAGTGTCATAAATGACGTCATTTGTCTCATGAAAGTAGCGATCACGTCGTTTGGAAAGGGGAATGGGAACATCGAATTGGTTTTAGGGTCTGTTTCTCTAAGTCCTTTCCATCATTCTGTCGCTTGAGTCGATAATGTTGTAGTGTCTTATTTCCGGGTAGATTGACGTCAAACGTGAGGAAGAGGCACCGTTCTTCATGCCAAGTACATCCGGACCGACTCAGACGAGGACTAGTGTTCGCATCATTGCTACACACAGTACATGCCGTTCACGATTCAGTAAACAGCGATATCCATTCAAAGAATCGGGGCAATGGCTCTCTCGATTACTCTCCAAGCAGAGGTTGGTGGGGAAGATTGTGACCGTTTTAGCATATGCCCCACCAACGAGCGGACAAAAAACGGGGTATATGATAAAACGGTCACAATCTTCCTCACCAACCTCTGCTTGGAGAGTACTCTCGATAGGCTGATCGCCTACTGGGCAGACAGTTGAGGTTCGATCTCGGTTTTTTTTTTTTTTAAATCCCTCTGTTTTGTTGTTCCAGTCAATCATTTTTACTCATGAAGTCGGTGCCGCCCCGTCCCAAGTCTCGTTTGAGTGGGTTAACAACCTGGACACTGAATAAGTATCATTTTTACCCCATTTTAAAGGTTTCTCCCCAGGGTTAGGACCAGGGATTATGCATTGGCCGCATCGTAATATATTTAGGCTACACCAAGTAATTTTTATGGATGACGTCATTTGGAGACCCTAAATCTAATGCGAGAGCGCGAAAAAAACCCAAGAAGGGCCGAAAAGAACAAGATGCCTAGATTTGAAATACAATAGTCGACGACACATGTTAGGACACAAATTGAATGAGAGAACACAGTGTAACAACTAAGAATTCTTTTTTTCATCATTAAAACAGCAATATAATTTGAATAAATCAGTTGAAGTTGAACAGCAGTTGTTGTCCGTTCCATATCCCATTGATTTTGCAGGCCTGCAAAAACATATTATATCAAAAAGGAACTCTTTGGTCACAGTTACAGGAAGCGAAATTTCTTGTTTTTTTTCTGGGAACAGACCAAAATCAATGCGCGCGCGGACGTCATCCATAAAAATTACTTGGTGTAGCCTTACATGTAATGACACAACGCTTCACCCTTTCTTTTTATACGTTACGTAGCCAGAGTTCATTTACATTATCCAAACCTGTTATAGCTCGAAAATACACAGAGAGAGAGAGCGAAAGGACTCGGCATAGCTGTAGTAGGTTTGGATACCACGCTAGTTACGATGCCCTTAAACGAACAAATCCTCCAAGATGTTTGAAGCCAACGGCTGTCAGAGTAACCTAGTTCGGACAGGTAAAGGCATTATGCTAATTCGTAACGAAGGGATTTTTGTGAGAAAACGTTGAATATTTTTTGTCGGCCTTTCTTCTTCTTCTTTGATCGGCAATTTTTGGTCGAACGTTATGCAGAGCCCGTATTTCTTTTAGGGCCCTGTCAAACTTGTGCGTATATTCCAGTGCGCGTGAGTTGCGCATTAACATTTTTTTCTTGTATAAGTAAGGTTTGCGGGGAAAAGTTGTTTTCTACTTCGACCCACCGTTGTGCAGCCTAGTGATCGAACCTAAGAAATCACTTATTCGGTTGTAAACTTAACCTAAACCAAAAACATGTTAATACGCAAATCATGCGGACTTGTATATACGCACAAATGTGACAGGGGCTTAAGCTTACATCAAGCGCGACAGCGGTACTAATCAAGCGATATTTCACCCCTGGGCACGGATGCACATACAGAGCCCCCAATGTTTACATGTCAACGTCGATCGTGTCAGAGTTTGTGAGGATATGGAGCGGACTTACGCCTGGTTAAGAACAGGTCTGATATCAGAATTGGAATGACCCGAATGTTGTGTTCATTAAGCAGGATCATACGACTTATCAACTGAACGTCCTCTATTGCGCTCACACAAGAGGGTCATTTTCGTCTTTGATAAAAAAGATCAATACATCTATGCTGTTAACGCCACCGAAAGATGAATTTTTTTTTTAGGATCATAGTTGGCTTCAATACGGCTAGATATACGTCTGTTTTTTCGTTGTGTGAAAGTCGGGGGGAGTTTGCAAACGTCCTGGTATTAGTCAATTCGGTTAGGAAATTGAGTTGGCAGTGAGTCTTGGGAAGGTTGAGAGCTAGTTGGGAGTAAGTCAGCAAATGGTTATGGTGTATTTGGGTGTTGAATTTAATTCCCAACCGCAACCCGACCACGACTGACTTACTGCCAATCACCAGCCAACCCATTCCGGATCTTCCGCCCACAGCTGAATGATTTTAAATCGGACTAGTCGCCAACCACACCGACCAACGTTAACCACCAACCACAGCCGATCTTGTTCCCACCTGACTCCCAACCATGATTGGAGGAATGTTGGAAGCGGTCGGCAGGCCTGCTCGGTTATGTATAAGAGGGGCTTAGCCACGTGCTTCACTAGCCATGCCACACAGTTGACGAGATAAGGTCGTATTTGTTGCTCACCAGAAGGTTGCGGATGCAGAACTAACATCATAACATATCATAAAAATGGCTGCGTACCAAATGAATGTAAATAAACTAAACAAATCTTCCGCTATGTGAAATAGATGTAAAACAAATGAAGCAATTGTTAGAGTTTGGGGGTATAGAGTATGTGAGCCTTCAAGAAACATGTCCTTGTGTTGTACTTGTAGGAAGCTATAATAATAATATTTCACCGTTTAGAAATGTCAGATGAACTTGGAAGTGGACTGACCTGGGCAAAGCACAACATATCAGAGAGGCCAAGGACAGAACAGGATGGGCACGGTTCACCGCTGCTGGATGTCGTGACGCGCCTACGATTATTGAGGTTATTGGTCTGAACTGAACCATGGAACTGAACAGATGAGCGAGCTTCTGTCTGATTCAGTCCAGTCAAAAAGCTTTGAACAACCGCCAGCGCAGTTCGTTAGCGACTGCAGGAATTGGAACATGACAACAAAGAAACATGGGGCATGTAGAAGAAGAACGGGATATCATGTGCATCAAAGGAAGCACTCACAATATCCTTCGGTTGTTAGAAGGTTATGAAAACATAGACAACGCCGGAATGCGACTCTACATAGTGTTTTCTTTTCTAACTGAACCTACCTCTGTGGAAAGAGCTTTGAACAACCGAGCCCGCTTTTTTGCGACAGAAGAAATTGAAAAGAAATGGCTAAACAACAATGACATATCGCTCACAGCGTAACGAAATAAACCACCACTGGCAAGCAATATCATGTGCAACTTAGATATGGTCGTCAAAGCCTTACTGTTGAAAGATGCCTAGACAATCCAAGGACACGTCTTGGAAAATTTTAAACCTCGATCAAACACCAAAAGTTGAACTCACCATGAATTTTCGGTTGGACCTCCAACCTTCGCCAGATGTTCGATCCACTGCGTTGAACGCCGGGAAGTCGGAGACGTGATGACGTCAGCAGTGAATCGAACGCAGCGGGCGACGGTGGAAGATTCCGTCTGCCCGCTGCGTTCGATTCACTGCTGACGTTCAACGCAGTGGACCGAACATCTGACGAAGGTTGGAGGTCCAACCTAAAATTCATGGTGAGCTCAACTTTTGGTGTTGGATCAAAGTTTAAAATTTTCCAATATGTACTCTACCAACACAGATGAGCTTTCATGCGAATATAAGGACACGTCTGTTGGGTTTTCTGCCTGCTTTCTCCTGAACTGAAACTGTAATGAACTGAACTAAAAAAATGTCTGCCGCCAAAGAGCTTTGAGCTACAAAGATCACTCGAGCCAGCGAACAGAGAAATCGAAACGCACTGGTCGGTTGAACAACAAAGAAACACGGATCATAGATTAGAGTAGAGAATTAGCAATGCCAAGGAACATCATAGTGTCCGTAGTTAATTGATTGCAACTAAGAGATGTTCTTCAAAGCCTCGCTGTTGGAAGATGCAATCACAGACATATCTTGGAACATGTCTGTCAGGTTTTCATGAACTTAAATTAAGTTATACCGACAGTGTCACTGACGAAAAGTAGTGGATGCTACTTGCAAACGTCTGAACGTTCCCAAAATCATTGCTTGAGTAACTGCTACCGACAAAATTAAGAGCTTTGAACAACCGAGCGCACTTTGATATCAACTGAAGACATTGGAATCTTGCGTTTTGATAAACAACTAAGAAACATGGATCAAATAGTACAAAGATGGCAATGGCAAGCAAGGGGCATCATGTGCAGCTAAGAGATTGTCTTCAAATGTTCACTGTTAATCGGAAGATGAAGACATGGACAACCCTGGAACACGTCTGTAGTATAGAGTTTGGACGTACAATGCCGTAAAGTACTTATAGATGTTGGTCACATAAATGCTGGTGTTTTATGACTTTTCAGACATGCCTTGTAATTGTGCGCAATAGGGATTCGATGTCTTTCAAAAAATTGTTTCAATGCACATGTGATAGCAAATTTCTTTTTTAAAAAATCCTGACGTTTTTGGCCGACATTTGCTTCGCAGGTGGGAACGAATGTGGAAATAAGATTCCATCATCGAACGATATCAGAAGATCATATATCTGCGTGGAAGTAGGCCAGCTACAGTGTCCTTGGTTACCGACAGAATTGTTTCCAGTTGGTGCTAGATAGCGCTTGTTTCCTGTTTAGTCTATGTCGTTCACATCAACATCAACAACAACTATGTCCGGACAATTGTAGGACCTGTATTTCCCTAAGGGTCCCAATAGAGTAACAGGAAAGGTAAGATAAACGCAGAATATCCCACTTTAATATAGAATGTCAGTTTTACGCAATACATGTCTGTACCAATTTTTATCGGTGCTTTGTAACAATGAAAAAGAAAACAAAATCTAAAACATTTGCTTTTAGATTCCCTTGAAGGAAAAAATGCTCTTATTTCTTTCGTACGCAATCAAAATGATGTCGTCATTTGTAAACATTGAAATGAAATATTTCAATTTCATGTTCGCGCCTTTCTCTAGACAATCAAAGTTATTTTTGTCGGTTTCAATCTCCGCCTCAGGGCCCGTGAACAGCGCAGGGGCCACGTAATCTGTATTCATCTACATCCCTGGTTCTACTTGTTTTCGTGTATTTCCCGAACATAGTGCTACTTTACACCTTGGAGCCGTGAGTGCCAAAAATGGGTATCGGTTGGGTGCTAACTGCTGAATCCGTCATTCTGCGCCAAAAGGTACTTCCTTTCAGCTCTCTAAAGAATGCAAATACGCCCAAAACGCATGCGCTAGCTAGAAAGCGGAAAGAAATGTCTGCTTCCTGGGTAAGCATAGATAATTGGAAAAGACAATTAGAAATCATGCTAAAAGATAATTGGAAACGCTACATATGATTTAGAATATTAGAATGAAACTGTTTTTATAGTGACAAAATAAAGGATCTTGTAATGAGACCCTCTCATGCTATGTCACTACAGTATTTAACTGTAAACTTCAAAGAGAAGCTTACATACAGCAGGGCCGAAGGCCTCACACGAAAACAGCAACTTCGCAGAGAATCATCAGACTGCATACATGTGCGTCAGCTCCGAGCACTGCACCGTACCGAGAAGGCCTTAACTAGGAATCCCTGGAAATAACAAGGGTATGAGCGGACAACGAGGGTTCCACTTAACCAGCTCTACCTTTGATATACTGTAAAAAGGCAAATGTTCGCTGACGCTGTGCTTTCATGTTCTCGGTTTTCATGTTACCCTCTTCACCGCAAATTTAAAACCACCGAGCCAATTTTTCTTCTGTCTTCTCTTCTGTTTGTCTACTTCACCGCGAACGCGAAACCACCGCGAGCACTCCATTTTCTACCTGCCGCGAAATCAAATCCCCGCGAATATTTTCCCTTTGTAGTATATTACAGATTCAGTTGAACATGATTTTATGCTTTATCATCAAAAGCTTTTTGCTATCTTACAGACCCTACATATGCATGTACAAAAGATAGCACACATACCAGCCGACATGGCAAGAGTTGAATGCAACACCAAACTGCAAAGAAATGATAACACCACCACTACCACACAGTATGGATACAAACCCAATGCGTACAGTGTATACACAAGAATATCAATGCAAACAGCATCAAGAACAACACCTTAACATACCTGTTCAATAGATTGGAAGCAGGAAAGAAGCGTTGCTGATCTATATTACGGTTTTCCACATCTAATAAGCGCAGAGTAGGACGTCTTGCGTCATTGTTGCAACCCTACCTGCTGGCACAACACTGACACCTCTAATAACACCACGGTGTGTAATAAGAACGTGGGACGTACCATTCATACTTGTGGGGGTGTTGCGGTTCCGACAATGAAACGCCCCTTTTTTGGATTTAACCTTCGGCTTGGTGCATGTTTGAGGTTCTGCTTCTTTCTCTGGTCTTTTTGCTTCTATTGATAGGGGAATTGTGAAGCTGAAGAGAGACAGAGAGAGAGAGAGAGAGAAAGAAAGAAAAAGAGAGAGACAGAAGAGAGTGGGCGTTGGCGGTGCACTGATGATGCTCCATTGTCTAGGTATCACTATCAAAATATGCTTAGTTGGAGTATTCCAAGAAGGCGACCTACAAAATGTAAGACGTCACATGCACTTTGTTCCACGAAAAAATGTAGTCGGTAAATACCGCGCAAGTATGCACAGTTTAGATATACTGGAGTGTATCATACAGGGGGGCGTTGGCTTGGAGATCTGTTTGGACGTATCTTTTCAGGGTGGCGGAATCATGTACCCTGGTGGAATTGATTAAATAGATATTAGATGTAAAAGACTCAGGAGGAAAACTACCTTGCAAGGATCCCATTATCTTTTGTGCGGAAGATAGTCCCGTCTTTAACTTAAGGAGAGCTGGACCTTGGGCAGGTAAAAGAACCCACCACGTAGTATGGGTGTGAGTGGGACAAACCGTACAGTCTGGTATCACAATGACTATGTGTGTTACGCCTTGATATGCGGTTTCCCGGTTATGTGAAACAAGAGATCACTGATCTTTCTCTTAAGATACGGTAAACCATTGTAAGTGCATCTACGAAAACACTTAGTCTTGTTAGTGCACTTAAGAAAAACAAATTGATACGATTTTTTGGGGACTTAAGTCCCCCGAGATTTTGGCTTCATCCAGTAAATATAATTTGAGATACATGTACACTTTTGTAATTTCTGGCAGTCATGTAAGGGTGTTTGGTAGCTGTTTATAGTGGTGATGTCTATTTATTCATTTATTTATTTATTTCACGCCCCCACGTCTGAATCGTGATCTAAGATTCGTTTGTGCTCAAGTGCGATGTGTAAATTGTCTACAAAAAGTTTTTATGTAATTCAAATTTTTTGGGGCCCGAAGACTTTTAATCAGGTGTAAACTAGCTGTAGGTCTAAATATTCATTTTGTTCATGACCCTATACGAAACCTTAGACCACATCTTTTGTGTTTTGGCGCCGCCAACGGCAACAAAAGTTTATATGAATTTATATCTGCCACCTTGTAGGGAGGATTTGTTTTCAACGTGTCTAGCTGGATGTTTGGGTGTTCTTGTGTGTCCGTAGTTAATTGATTACAATTGAGTGAGACCATGTGAGGGGAAACGTGGTGTAACCAGAGACAGACAGACAGGAAGTAAAGGACGACTCGCTGACTGACAGGAAGTCGTAGAACTAGTCATTTACAGACATCCCAGGTCATGGGGTCGCTTCGAGGAGGCTACTAATGATATATGTTGATAGAGTTATTAGGACTCAAATGACTGTGTATCTCTGTTATATTGTATCTGACCCTTACCTCTTCCCTCATGACCTCAATGAAAACCGGCGATAATTAACGATGAGTATTGTTGTTTTGCTCTGTCTGTTTGTCAGTGCTTTCGCAGTTATATATTTTCCATATGCTAGTCACGTTTACCGAAGAGTGACAGGAAGTGATCAATGGATACATGGAATGAAAATTAGAACCTTATTTGCATAATCAATGAACTACAATCAAACAAGGTAAACGAGAAACTCAGAATAGTTCATGGGGGCGTGAGATCTTCTTACTCCTGTTGTGAGCATCATGTTTTGTAAGACTGTTGTAAAAAGTAGAGGTGCGATTTTGGTTTATTTCTTTTATACAAGACCCAACAAAAACGAAAAAAAAGAGCTGCGAAGTGTGCCGATCAACCACGAATAAATGAAGCGATACGTACGAAATTAAGTCATCATCATCATCATCATCATCATCATCATCGTTGCCGCTTTCATCTGTCGACGATGCTGGCCTCCACTGCTTTCCACGCACTTCTGTCCAGTGCTTGCCTTCTCACTCCTTCCTCCACGAAATTAAGAACGGGTATGCATAAATTTAAATTGTCCCTAAGCTTTTCATTCGTGGTGAAAGTAGTACACGTAATTGCAGTAAAATAGTGGCTCTAGAGATTTTACTCATTACTGTCTGGCTATTTCATTCTTAGACACAATTTCCTCTTTTGCCGAGTCATAAATCCCGCATAGAAAGCAAATCGTGATGGTGGCTACCATCAAGATAGACTTTTGAAATAATGTGAGATTAGATAAGATTGATCTCATTATCATGGAAGCTCATTTGTGTTAATAGAAATCATAATACAATGCTAAACTTTCTTCCAACACTAAGGTATACGCAGGATCGAATTTTCGAAGACCACTGTCACCCTCTTCGAGATTGATCTCGCATTGTTTGAACAGGTTTGCTTATCAAAGATACAAAAAAAAATTACAACATTTTTCTAAAACTTATATCCTCTATTTGTCAAAAGTTCAACACTGGCCGACCAGACAGCACGTAAAGCTAAGTTCATCTTGGAACACGCGCGAGATGTTGCTTTCAGATAAAAAAAAGATTTTAACAAAGATGTATAATTCATTCCTACATAATATGTCTCGCAGCGTCTATGAAAGAGCGCGTAACCAGGAAATGTTAGGTACCACATCAATTGTCTATTGACGTCAGTATGACGTCACTGGCTGTATGATGTATAAACTTCACACGAGTAAAAACGTGAAAACGCTTTGATGAAAACCTTTGAAATGGCACGTGGGTTCTGCAATGGCAGGAGCTCTTTTGTATGTGAAATATACAGACGAAGCCACTTAATTGCACCTCGGATAAACGCACCTTCCATTTAATTGCACCGAATCCCAATATCCAATAACGGTTCCCATTCACTGCATTGTTAGTGACTCCGCATATCTGCACCACTCATGCTCACCAATGCCGGATAACTGCACCAATTTTTTTCAAAAATCCTCGACAAGTTAACTGAAAAGGTGCGCTAAAATCGGCAAACGCGGTACAAATGAGCCGATACCTGCCGGTGTAGAGGCTCAATACCGCCAATATGTTTAAAACTGTTTTGAGTAGCAAAAGAAGGCGGTCTCCATTGACAGTTACGTTGATAGGAATCGTATGGGAGGTCCCGGGCAGGTCACCCGTAATCAGTAACCAAGTTTTAGTTTCAATTCTAAGTTTCATGGCGGTAACGTTACATGATTTACCTAAATCGACAACGGCACTCTATGTAATGTAACACAGAAACTGTTATCCCATGAGTGGCATGGCGATGTTTCAGAATTCCTCCCATTGCATGGAAAAATGAAAGAATGCAAAATCAAAACAGGTTCGTAGTCATTTCTTTATTTTCAGCAAAGGGTCAATAAATAAAGTTAATAGCTGAATAATTTCGTCTGTTTTCTTTGTGCTAGTGTTTCTGACTAACAATACACCCCCTCGCCCATGGTGGTGCGGTCCAGCTGGGCATTTCGCATAATTGCACCAGCCGGATAATTGCACCAAAAACGCTGACAAATGGGTGGTGCAGTTAAGCGGATTCTACTGGTGTGCTACCATAGACCTCGACGAGTTAAAGAGCACTGTTGAATGTGAAGGCTTTACAACCAAATAGCTACCAACTCTATGAAGCATTCTTAACCTAAATGAGAACTAACTGTAGATTTATAGCATTAAATTTGAAAATATGGATGACATCCGCGCGTGCATCAATTTTCATCCTTTTCCCCAAAAAAGGTTTCGACCTTACCGTAAATTGTTCAGAGCAGCAACAAAATGATTAAATATATTTTGTAAACTGCTAACAAATAATATAGGGAAACGATGCTGATGTGGTAGAATGCCAAATTCAATTCCAAAGTCAAAACTCTCAAAGAAGGGGATGTGAAGAATTGAAAATGAAAAAAAGAATATTTTATTCGCCTTACCATCATCCATGAACGAAAATGACATATTAAGTGGTTAAATTATATGTGAGTAACGTTGAATAATAATACAACGCGCTTGAAAACCATCGTGTATGTTATTGCGAGTGTTTAAAAACATTACAACATAAATGTATCTCTGAAAGAGAGACACCCATAGATGGCCTAAGCCACTATGAGCCCCCTTTCCCCGCAGCTATATTGTCCCCGAATCTTGCTTTCCAGAAGGAGAAATTATTTCTCCAATGTTAGAATTGCTGATGCCATTCTTTCACTTCTTTTAATTCAAACACATCGCATGTTTTTCTTTTATTGTTACATAAATAATATCATAGTTGAGATACCTGTTTTATTAGTTTTCGTGGGGAATTCACTTACCATGCTTTACAGCAAGCAGCACACATTACTGAAATAGTAGCTGCCAAGCAATTCACTCACTCATCTTCGCTTGCTTCCGGTGGGAACATGGCGCCTAAACAATTCACCATATAATACAAACCATGGGCTATGCCATACACCATGTAATATAAAACATAGCCAATGCTATACACCATGTAGTACACAAGGTGCAAAAGTGTCCAAAAGAAGATCACAATACAAGCTAGTATTATTTGCCAGTTCATCAAAACAATGGCGACCAACAGCGGAACTGGGGTGCGTGCAAAAATGGAACTAAAAACATAAGTTAAAAACATGGCCGCCCAAATGACGATTGCGACGCCTGTAGGACCGTTCCAGAGTCCAGCCCAGACGTTTTGTTTCCATGTTTGGTTAGAGATTTCCTTCCACATCGACTTGTACTCGCGAGGTTTTCGCTGCCGTTCGTCTGTGTCCTGCTGGGTGGCGCTGCTATGCGAATCCGACAGGTCCTGTCGTTCGTTGTCATATAAAACCTTCAACGACAAAATAAGAAAAAAAAGATATCTAAAACAGCAGTCATCATAACTTGAACGGTTGAAAACAAACAAAAAAATTGTTTCTTTTGGCAAATTCTGATCTCAAGTATCAAAATAAAGCTTTACCGCACGACTAGTATACACTGTATCACTTAGCATGCTTTCATCCAAGAAGACATTTTTACCATGTACAGCAATAGAACAAAAACGACATCTAGCGATTGCTGATCCTCTACTCGAGTTGTATGTTTTGTATTCCTTACCTGATATATAATCTCGTAAACCCACATCTTGTTGGTCAGAAGGAAGATGAGGGTTTGAAAGACAGGAAACAGTATTCCTGCTGCGATAATCACGCCACTGGAAAGAGAATTTCAAAGTTTCTATATTTTTTTTTCAGATATTGACAAAGCACTTCATTTTGCACTTGTTCAATGTCAGTGTTAGAAAGTTAACCCGTGGATGCGCAAGTACAAGTACAGGTATAAGTATAGGAATTTGATGCAAAGTTACCTCCATAATGTGACCGTGTACTCTTCGTTCGGGTTTTCCATGTGAATGACGTAACCCAACTGGGCCATTATCAGTACGAAGAGGAGCATGTTCTGGAGCTGTTGACCAATCAGGCTCGCCAGGACATCTCCACTCCACCAGGCGTAACAGTGTCCGTTACAGGTACGGCGGTTGGCGGTGCTGTTGGGAAAGAGGGAGGGGGGTGTATTGTAATGCTAGGGACACATGCATTTCCAACCGTCGCCCTGCCGGACAGTTTTCGGGAACGAAAAGTATGATATAATTATAAGAGACAACAAAACACACGGGACGTAGAAAAAAAATACTCATTAGCATAATCTGTGCACGCTTTGATTTTTCGTCCCCGCAAACAACCCGGTCTAGTCTTAGTGTTAGGAACTAAGATATGCAGTGTTAGGGTATACATTTCCAAATCGGGCTCCGATTTGGAAATGTTAACCCGAACACTAGAAATCTTAGTCCGAGTCTTATGCCAGCCAAACGAGCTATACTATAATTACAGTCATACTTAGCATTGAGCAAGACGCTTGTCGGGGTTCTCAACAAGTTCAAACCATATGAATCAGATTGAAGAGAAGCATATTTCTACCTCAGTCTCATTCAATACAAAGTGTTAACTATGGCTAACCCTTTGTAATAGCCTTCGGCTCGTTGGGTATCCCTGGCTGTACTTTTTGCAGCCAAATAGATAAATCAAATCAATACAAAGTGACCAAGAAACAAATAGATGGTGTCAGAAGTGGGATACAGACCCACGCCCTCATTCAGACATTTTCAAAGTACATTTTTGTACCTTTCGAACTCCTTCTGGATGGTTTGTTTGATACACACGAGGACGTAGATGCGCACTACGTACGTCTGGGTCAGCTCAAGGACGAACAGGAGAAACAAGATGGCGCCCAAAATGGATTCAATTGGTGTCTGAAAAAAAAACACAATTGCACAAGTTTCTAGTAATCTCACATTGATAGAACATAGCGTTATAGGTGTAGGTGGTGCTTCACAGACTTTCCGATTTGTGCAACAGTGTCAATTGATATCAATGATTCATAAACCTTTTTATTTTTTTCAGATTAAAACTTTACACATCACAGACCTTATGAGCAATTTACAGCATCAAACAAATTGTGCCCTATAGTGTAAAGGTGTCCCCAATCCACTAGACGGCGATCGCGCTGCCAAATCACTGCGACCTAAATTGAATTTGTGTAACCTTTGACATCATAATTGGACCATCGTGCGAAATGTTAAAGAATGACCGAAAAAATAATGAAACGCACAAAGCGTAAACAAGATTATTTAATCTTTGAAATTCATTGAGCGCTCTGTCAAAGTCTTGGTTGCAGGGCGGTCACAGCGAGGTCACCGCCCTTGTGCAATGGTGGTATAACATAAAGATAATGCCACCAGTCAAACTATTAACGGTCAAACCAGATTAAACCATTCATTAGATACTATTTCTTACAACAGACACTTACCTGCAAAAGGTATTGTTTCTCCACGACAAACTCGTACAGATCGACTATGACGATTGGATAGAGCAAGAACTCGAGGAAGAAGGTTTTGATGATTTCCCAGTCCCCTCTGCCACCAGCCAACTTGTTCAACCTTTGTGAAATATATTAGCACATATGAAAAGCATAATAATGTAGATATCAATGTTGTTTTGAGGTAGGCATAACTGTACGTACAGTATTCTGTGTTATCAGGTTTCATCAGTACAATATTCGATCATGTATATCATACACAGTGGCCCAGCCTACATAGATGAAGGTCTGTTACTACATGGACAATTTTGTTTGATTTACAGATTTCAAACTTGGTATTGGTCACTGAAAATACTGATTTTTAACCATACTCATCATATAATTTAATTTACAGCATATCTTTCTAAAAGGAGTGAAGGTGTCAAAGTGCAAAGGGTAAAAGGGAAACACTATCAATATAATCAATATATAATCAATATGATTGATATATCAAAGTTTAAGGAGGCGGTGCTCCTGCACCTCAGAGGACAATAAAAGCGTAGCGCACTCCCCTGGGCGCTTTACCCCAACAAGAAGGGTGTTGCCCAGTAACAAATCAAGATCAATATAATAATCATAATCTTTATTGTATATTCATGCACATATGATAAGACATGGTCTAATTAATGTAAAATATAAAGCATTGGACACTGAAATACTACATTGAAACACATAAGACATAATAACATAATAATACTTCACCTTCTTTCCCTCTGGCATTTCCCGCGGCTCTGCCCTATCTCGAGTGTGTATGTCCCCACGATGATCACCAGCTCCAACACAGCGAATGCCGTGGCAGTTTTGTCGAACAGTTGTGGTGTATTGTTGGGGTCACCGTAAGCGTTATGGATGGTATAGACAAAGTTCATGAGAAACAGACTGTTTGCTACCACGGCAAACACAGCCCTGAGGAGGGTGCCCAGGACTTTACCTGTCTTTTCGATGACTTGGTTTTTAGCATTGGAGAAGGATTTGTAGTTTTCTCGGATTGACCTCTGCTGTACCTAAAAGGGAAAGCAGGGATATCATATTAGAACAGTGAATGCAGCAGTATATACTTTGCAAGTTATCGAATATTGGTACTAGATTATAATGAAATCTTATTAGAATGGAGGAGCGGTGTTTAGTATAAGCAATATACATTTCCCCTCCTCCTGCATCGTTTTTTTAATCGTTTACCGTATCATGCAATTTTTTGTTGTGCAAATAATTGAACAAACAAACTAACAAACTAGCAAACAAACAAACAAGTTTATTTTTCAATGTTATCTATCGCAAATGTTTTTTTTTTTATTGACGTAATTAGGTATCGGACTATACTTCGGTATGGTGGCACGTTTCTGTAAGTGATACTCGCAGTTTGCCAGTTATAGCTTTACATGAGTATCAATACAATGCCTAAACTTGTGCCTGGTATTAGATCATGCACCAGTCTACAAACTGTACTACCATACTTACTTGCGTAGGTCGGACGAATGTAGGAATGTCAGCAAACTCGATGGCTGATGGCGCTTCAAGAGCGATCCCCTGACCCTGTGTAAGAAATACATCACGTTTTACAATACTATCAGCAGGTGTCATAGCATATAGCCTGGATAGGTTACATGGAAGCCATGGTTAAAGCTATAAATCACAACATGTTAGGGAATCTCTAAAGTCATTTGACACTGACCTGTGCACCTTGAGACAAGCCGGCAGAACGTTGTTCTGTCAAAGACGGTCCCTGAGGCAGAAGAATATATCCGTTTAGAACAACTGATGAATGTTATGTCACATTTTATTTCAAATTTGTATAATTGTGAGTATATAATGGTGTTTTCAGGTGAAGGGAGTTCAGCCTAGTACTGAAAGTCACACGCAGCAAAGTGTAAGGATGCTGAAATGTTTTGTACGTATAGTCTCGTTGTTTGACGACGGTTTCATACAGGAGCTTGGAAATGTTTGGATCCAAATCTAAACCACTGCTACGATCTTCCAACAATGACTTCGTGCACTCAACAGTGGTGTTGTGAACTATTCTCCATTCACAGTCGTTTAGACCACTGTACTTCTGTGGGACCTCGGTACACCACACCATTCTCCATTCACAATCGTGTGGACCACTTCTGTGGGCCCTCAGTACAAACTATGGCGTTGGGAATTATCTCTAGACACAATAGCACCTTACCCTATACTAAAGTACATGTGTGATAGGAGTACTTACCACGGGGATGGAAACGTCAGGTTGTACTTTGTTGTGTTTCTTGATGGACATCGTGACAAACCGAGGAGGGTCATGGAACGGTTCTTCCTCTGCTTGCCCCTCTTCAGTATCGGCTTTTGAATCCATGGCAGGCGATTTCTCGCCATTTAAGGCTTAAGACTGGAAAACTCCCGTTTCAAGCACAGCTAATCCATTCCAAAACAGCTTAATCCTAGTTCAAAGTTCATACGTTTATACAATGATTACCATTTCGCAGTTGAAGTTAGGGAAGGAACATGGCTGATCAGCAACACTAAGTACCCCTGTTAAAATGGAATATACACTGGGAAATACTGCACATGCAGTATGCAACGACAAGTTTGTTATGTTCACAGAAGTTGGATCCATGACAACTTTTTGTACCGACTACAACATAGCACTGCCTCCCGTAGAAGCAATCTATCGCCTTTGTGCTTCAATAGTCGTCAAGTTGTGTGCCACAACCTTTTGAAGAAAGCAGGAATCCCCGTTACAAATCGGTTGTTGATTGTATCATGTTGTTTGCTCATGCTACAGTTCACACGGCCGTGCCTAGATACCTTTTTGTTAGACGAGTATTGTGAAAAGTGGTCTACGAGGACTTTTGTACCAACGTACTTTGCATTGTTGGAACATTCTCGGTCAGTGAGATTTTTCGTCTCCAACCTGTACGACCTAAAATACATTACTTAAGTGGCATGTGGATCAAGACGTGGTGAATAATAGTGATTCTTAAACGTTAAAAGTACAGACGAGGATAATTTTTGATGGCATGACCTTTATTGATTAACATATTCATCAATTCAGTTCATGACAAAAGTGTAGGTAGTCCTGAAAGCAGCAAAAAATATAGAAGGATTCTGTATCTGTATCTGTATCTATATAGCCGGTATAACCGCCATTCGGCGTAACACACCAGCTTCGCAGGCACGCGGCGCGGCAGCAGCTGGTTATACTACACCGAACGACCTGTCACGTCTAACCTTCGCATATCTAACTGCATGCATTGTTTAAAGCTATCTAATGAGGATGCTTCCACTGTACTTGGTTGTAACGAGTTCCACTCTACGATCGTTCTAGGAAAATACGAATTTTTAAACACATCAATCCTAGGTTGAAAAGTCTGATACTTAAAGACATGGCTATTTCTTGTCCTTTTCTGAGCTGGTATTAGATGCTTGATTGTTTTTCTTATGATGTATTATTTAATAATTTAAGTTACTTTGCCTCAAACTACTGTTCATTTGATCGATGAATGACTTACCATGTACCAGTGATGAACAATATTAGGTTATCCTTTAACTAGGAATTAACGCTGTGTATAGTCAAGTTCTATATCATGTATTTCATGCAAAAGCCTAAGGTTTAATCTTGTAATGATGGTTATAACTGCAATATAACGCCCATCATTGCGTAGGTAAACCTAGTACTAAAGTAGCTAAATCCTCGAACTAGTTAGGTAAATGTCCGTCTCCAACTTTGGTTAAATCAAATGCTGTCATATTTTCCTTCCTTCCGGCATGGGCTTATGACAAGCACGGCACCGTCCTGAGGGGAATAGAAAGGTGAAATTCATAGTCAATATGAGTACATAGTGGACGTTTATTATAGAATAGATAAGGAGATATTAGACCGGAAGTATCGCTGCAGTATCTTGAAAAGTCGCTAGGAGGTCCAAAATTTATGCATTTTGATGTCTCATCAAGACAAACCCACATATCAAATATCCATACAGTCCGTCAAGGCCTTCTGGAGTTAAGTTAGGCTGGTACGAACTCGATACATACATACATACATACATACATACATACATACATACATACATACATACATACACACACGCATACAAACGCTACCGAAAACATAACCTTCTTGGCGAAGGTAAAAAGAATGTACAGTGCGGATGGTCCTTTGTATCTACCATAGCGTTAAATGACTTTTAAAAATGAAAAAAATGGTTAATTAAATCACAACAGTACTACAGAAGACACAAAATTGCCTGCATGATATTTCGATACATGTACAGATAATACTGTTCAGCCCAACCACCAAATAGGGCGTATACATAAGTGTAAAAGGAGAAGTTGAACATGACCATGTCACAGACTGACCTTGACGAGTACAGGTAGATCCTTCCAGAACTCGACATTTGGGATCCGCTCGGCTCCAGACGCCTTCTTCACCAGAGACATGAAGAGAACCCCGCCCACCAGGTACACCACCAGCACTACCACCAGTCTGTACAAATATGAATGACTGGTTTATTTCCGTTATAACACAATAAAACCATACAATCATGCCATTGCATCTATCTATAAAAGCGCGCTGAATTAGGGTTTGGTTTACAATTACAGAACTTCTTATGTTCACACAAGCAAACGAGCTCATGAAAATATACAAGAATCATGAAAATCAACGCATCCCGTCTCGACTTATCCTGTTTCAAAGTCTGCGACTGAAACATCACCTGCAGTTCCTGAGAAAGCTGCTAGAAGGCCCAAACTTATATCACATCTTCCGACCACAAGCGCTATATACCAACCAAAAATCGTAACCAGCGTCCAGAACATGAGATATCAAAACCGAAAGTTACACAGCAGTACCACAGAAAGTCGCTAGGCCAGAGAAAACAAGACTGTAGTGCTTACATGATGACGAAAATCCAGCCGCCACTAATCCCAGAACTGCCGCAGCTACCCGATGATCCTGGGCATGCGCAGGGGCTCTTCAGCTCAAATTTCTTCAAAGAAGATGGGTAAACGTCACATGATATGCATATACGAGACTATACTTCCATACATACTGTTATAATGGCTAGTATAGCTATGGTGCTAGTATGTGTTGATATGTTGACTCATATATATAGTTCGTAGAAAAGTTATCATGTGATGTATCACCAAATACAGAGATATCAGATGGAACTATTACTAGTACACTAGCCATAAACCAGGAACAGTACATGACAAACTCCTTTGACTAAGATATACCATTCTGCAATTTTCATGTTACATGTATCTATATCTGACATTTTGTATAACTGTAACCGTACTTTATGAATCGTGATAAGATGATACGTACGTAGACACTGGCACTTGTATCTTCCCCCAGCACGGTGAACTGCGTTGCGCCTGACGTACAGGTAAGGGCGATCACAGATTGTCTGAGGGGAAAGTCAAGTTACTGTAACGTTACGTTGGCAAAAACTTAATCTTATCTGTCAGCGGTGATTTCATGTCTTTTACGTGTCTTCATTGGACAGTTGCGGAAACAGTTGTCGTGATCACACAATAAACAAAATAGTGTTTGCATAGCAGTCAATTTTGTGTAGGTGAATCACTCAATTGTGGTCCCTAAAATCATTATCATGATCATTAAGACCGCTACATCTAGCTATCAGATTCTCTTATAGCCAGGTGAGAGAGGAATTCATATGATCATAGGTATGTGGCTTGGCCCATCACACATCAAACCTTGCCTGTTATCAGGAGCCGGCCCTGTATAGCCGAGTGTCACGGTAGTGTTGTCGCCTGCAAACGCGGCAGAGTCCTGCGAGCCCAGGCTGTATGTCGTCTGTCCGTCGGTACTTTTCTGACATACCTGTGGGGGGGGGGTAGTTTAGAGGCTCTAGTATATGTTTATTACATATACATGCCCGAAGGCTAATTGCATGTAAAATAGATACATACTCAACTGTCATCATTGTGACAGACTAGGACCTGTCATGGATATAACAATCACAGCGATAAATGCAATCATTGTATTAAGAACTTGTTCCTACAGTATACTAAATTCGGAAATATGTATATATATATCGAGCTACATTTTGTAGTTTGTTGGGTTTGACTTCTAATAAATAATTGGTTTCTTTCATCAACAAGAGATGAAATTACTTTAGTCTTCCAGTGTATTGGATGGTAAGTATATGTACTACGCATAATTGCTGTGCAATAAAGTTATTACTATTAGAAAAAGATTACAAAGAAAATCTTCTGTTAGCATATTGTACTCTGTATTTGGATGTTGAAATTATTATTTTAACATAACCAGAACGTTCTGATTTGCCAGCATGTCGCCAACTTGTCACCTACCTTCAAGGTTTAATGCAGTTCTACTAGTTGCCGCATAGCGGCGTTGCAGAAAATTGCAATCCCAAGTGCATTACGTTTCAGCGAGTGTTCCTTTCACAAAGAAAAAGTTAATTATTGTTGATTTTCAGGACACAACCCCACTTACCGCAACATCGGTGCAGGAGCCTTCTCCAGTAAACGGTTTGCACGGATTCCACGAATACAAGAAGTCATCTGGAAACTGGGTTGCTTTCAGGTCTTTGTAGCTACAGGAAAGAAAAGCACAAGTCAGCCAAAGGAACCTTTCAAATATCTTGGACATGAACTTAACAAATCTCATTGATTCGGCATCATACTAGCTTATACCTCAGAAGTAGTCTGTTTAAGAATTTTAAAATAAGGCTGAGAGGATGTGATCAAAGAAAATTGTATACATCCAACAGCGACAAAAAGAAATGGCCAACGTCATACCACACGTAAACATTCAATTTCAGAGTCAAAGTTCACTATATTTCTTCTGAAGAGGAGGGGCAAGTTGGTGCCATTCTGGTTAATGACATTCCGTGGCTGCTACAGCAAACATAACTTCATTTGTCTCTATAATCCATAATTTGTTCAGTTAAAAACGTTGATCTGTTATTATACTACATGGTTTTAACTCTCATAAACAATCGAAGATGTCATCTCAATACAGCTTATAACATGATACTTACAGAGGGTTCCCAGAGCCCAGCGGTGATAGGTCTATAACGCCGGTTGGAAGTCGACACGAGCAGCTGTTAATCTTCTGACATTGCGAGGACACGATATTTGGTCCGACAAGTAGTACGAACAATAGGGAGAGATGGAATCCCTTCCATATCAAGCCGCCAAGTTTCATGGTGTCCCAACAACTAAGCCACACCGTCTGGTATCTTAAACAAATATGTCTTACCCCCCTATCCACCCGCAGCTGGATTGCAATCTATCAGTGATAAATTGCGGCTTAGGTCCAGTCGAAGAACTGCTTGGTGCCCAGAAAGGTGTTGTGTTTGCTCCGCTAAGCCTCTTGGGTAATGTTGAACAACTCTCACAAGAACAACACGTGAGGCATGGTGCTATCAAGGGTCATGTTTGTCCCTGAGTTAGTCATTAACGTCATTGTGTAGTATCTGCACCGCACTCTATAGGTTATAGCACAATCTACAGTTTAACCTACAACTGTTAACTTCTTTTGCTCCTCTTTATGATTACACAAGCAACGGTATATCAGTAACAATTTCGGGACGAGCACATATGTTTATTGCCATGCAATGTGCTGATGAAATTCTGAACGCAAACGTACGAAATATGCAGCAATTATGAAATACATACATTTGTCATGCAGTACGTTTCTGAAATATTGGCGATTGCCCTTTTATTCCATCTATCTAGTGTGCTTGTTTTGACTGCAAGTGAAGTGTTACAACGAAACGTGCGATTTTCAAGTTAATCAACATTTAGTTGCGTCAAAAGTTGCTGTAGCTTGAAGACTTGGAGCACGGGCTAATTAAGAGTTTTCCACCATCCTGCAACAGAACAAACAATAGATTTTATAAATATGTATCAAAAGCTTATAAAAGATCCATGGCCAAATGTAACCTTTATAAAATTTACTATAAAACTTAACTATAGATCCAATGTTACCTACATTGAAAACAAAACAAAAGATATTTCCCATGTCAATTTTCGCTCTCATTTCAGATCTCTTGTATTTTTTCCACTTGCATTTCTTTGTCTTCCTGTTTTATCATCAGCAAATAAACGTTTTCTACATAGGTGCTTACTTTGACTAAAGCCGGTAGATCTCTCCAGAACCCGATGTTTGGTATCCTCTCTATTCCTGTGGCGTTTTTGACGAGCGACATGTACAGCATACCGGCAATCAGGTACACAGATACTGTCACGATAAATCTGAAAAACAACAATACCTTTATTTAGCATCTCTTTTGCAATTGATTTTCACTTTCCCTTGTTTAATATCATAGATTCTATACACAGTATGAAGACTCAGTAAAAGATGATATATTTCATGAGTCAAACATCCTCAGACAGCACTGTATTACAAAAACTCTTCAATTCATATACACTTGTCTCAAGAAGAGGCAAGAGACGTGTAAAGGATAGATTAAGTGGTCCTGAACCAACATAGGATTTGCTATCAAAACCTGTAAAAACAAATGCTTCATATAAGTTATTTAAGCTAAAGTCTATGATATGACGATGACAAAAATGTTATGTTCACTCACATGATGATGAATACTGTTCCTCCCCTGAGTCCAGATCCTGCATTCACACAAGTGGCGGTAGCACCTGGGCATGCGCACGGACTTCGGAGTTCGAACCCCTAATCAAGGAGAAAAAAGTCACGTTAACGGTCAACATAGGGGGAATGTACAATATAGAAACCGGAAAATAAAAGCACGGACGACGCAAAGCTACTGGCCACGTCTGTGAAAACTTACGTAAGTGCTTCCGACTGTTTGATCCTCTCCAATAACGGTGAACGTTGTAGGAGTTGTGGTGCATGTCAACGTCACAAGTAACGTCCTGGAAAATGTGCAAACAATGTATGCTTTTATATAACCCTATCAAACTGCTACTCTGCCATACAAACCTTTTTTACTACAGATGTAACACTTGTTTACCTTCCATATGGATTAAATCCGAGTCTGCTCTTTACCCTACAGCCTAGAGTAAAAACGGTAAGCAAAAAACATTTCTACAAAAGGACTAACTAACAGTAAGATAAGCAGTGTTATACATTTGTACTGTGAAGCTTTTGTGTATGTGTAAAATTGCCAGCCAATCATCATACATGATGGAACGTAACCAGGTAAAAATACACTAGTTGAGTTCCACTAGACATCACAAATGCATATTTTAGATACAAGAATACGTATTGCGTATCATGACAAAGGAACTATTAACTACATGTATACGTTACCTCACACCACTCGAGTATGCTAACAAAACCGTCCCGTCATCCGCCGATCCGAAGGTGGCGCTTTCCTGCGTCCCTAGGGCGTAGTTGTCCCCGCCATCTGGGTCCGACTGACAACCCTGCATGTGTAACAAAGATTACGTAATCGAGAAAACTTTGTGGTAGTCTATTTTGTTTGTTTGTTCTGCAGAACAGGTAATCGGACCAGTCATGAGCTGAATTGTCTCAAAGTCAAAACAAGCTGGCATTTAAATGCCTGACTCGCCATATAAACCACTATGGACAGTCGACTGCCTTCTTTAAAATCAATCTGTCCATTTTATTTTTGGTCTGCCTTACTATTTCAAATGTTTAATAAAAATTGAAGTTATACTTAGCTTGATGCTATTGAAAATGGTTTTTATTATTGTACATTAGTATAGATTTACTAGCAACACTGCGATATCCAATAAAGTCCTCTTGTATGTTGTATATTGAAGATCATTTGTTTGTCAAATTGCAGAAGATCTGCTGCTCACGTACCGCCACAGACACGCAGTCCCCGTCAGTAAAGGGTTGACAGGGGTTCCAGTCGTACACGTACTGGTCGGGCGGCTGGGTGGCCTTGTAACCTTTGTACCTAGCGAGATATAAATGCCATATTGTTCATAAAGCCGGCGTCACAATTCATGTGAGCGTCGGCCAACTTTGTAGATCGTCGAATTTCAAAATCGCCCGAGCGTCGACCGTATTTTCTAATGAAAATCTCGGGCGACTTCCGTCGAACACTAAAATTAAAATCTAAAAACCCCCCATGACATGGTACCATCTCTTGGACATGCACGAAGTCAGTATCGACTAACCTGTTAAAAGGCCGATATTCGGATAAACTTCTATTTCTAAAAATTGCCCGAAGCCCGCGCAATCGACAGGACGTCGGCCGTACTTCGGCCCAAAATGCACATTTGAAGCTCACCAACACGTCGGCCGAGCTGAAATTTTTATTTGTTACGGGGGCTTATGCAATATCGCAGGCTTTGAATCCCGGCGATACATCAGAAACAGATTTTATGCCTTTAGATACATTTGCACTTCTCTTTTTTTACTATCATTCATCATTATTAGAGAGAACATAGTCTAACGATTTACAACCAGTAAGACAATATGTCTTTCATCTGCTGAGTTCAATATTGACCCAAACACGCGGTGTAATTGTCACGTGTTTGTTTATAGAGTAAATATCTCACAGGTGAGAACTTACGTTTTAGAGGCGATGGAACGTTGGAACGAAACTCAGTGATACAAAATAACTAGATTAATGTTTTTTTTGGAGAGATCTGCCTGAATTTTGCTAATGAAAGTAGTTTATGCATATTTTTTATGTTGTAATCATTGCCACACGTTTACCTTGAAAGTTTACATACCGTTTCTTACACAGAGTTCAAAGTTGTATTCGCGATATGAACTTACCTTGGAGTACCGTCTGTTGATGCTAGAGGGGAGAGATCTATAACGCCTGAGCCGTCCGCCATGGAGCAGGAACACGAGTTGATGGTGTTACAGTCCACCGAGTTCGCCTCCCGAAACGTAGCGAGAAACATCACCGTTACCACAAGGATGGTCCGAAATCTTAACTTGAAATATTCTGAACGGACCATCGCTGTGTAATGAGTTGACACAAACATATTCAGGTTTTTTGGCCGCTGTGTTAATCAACAGGTGACACTACCGTAAGGGTGTCAGTCTGGTAATAATGAGGAATTCGACAATGTAGCAGGTATGTAAGGTTTGACCTTTGTCCTGTAGCTCGTGCTGACCGTAGGCAGGTACATTCACGTGTCGCGTAACAGTGGGTCACGTGTTCGTGATGTCCTGTTTGGACAATTAAGAGAACATATCTTCATATTTTGAATTTTCGATAACAGATATTTTTGTACCATGCATTTTTTTAAATATTGATTGGAATAAGTGGCAGTTTTTTTGTTTTACAGGATCATTACTATAAAGTCATATCAAGCATACAATAGGTGTTAGCCATGGATCTTCGAATTCAACTTAACATCTACATTACACGTTTCGAACTCCCATTTAAAAATAAGAAACTACTGTCTGGCACGTGATTCTTTAGAAGAGTTTCAGACGTTCAACGCTGGCATTATCTTAATAACTGTTGCGGTCATTTACCTCTGTTTACATAATGCTTTCTAGGCCAGTATGCTTAGCTATCTCAAATATTAGCGTTGTCGGATGTACTGTATACACAGAGCAAAACATTTCATCAGTAATATGTGCCTTGTGTGGCTGACCGCCAGGTAATAAAAATGATTAACCCTACACAGTTAGTTACATTCGTTTGGAAACAGAAGTATAGGCTCAGCTATTGTTAGAATTATAGAGTGATAAATCCTTTAAATTAAGCTATCATCTAATCGTTTAACCGCTGGAGGTGTTTCCCTAGAAGAGCAACTTTGCAATTCATCAAAAATGAGATAGAAATCAGGATAGCAGCATGGATGATGGTTTATTACAAATATCTGTAGCATCAACTTAGCTCGAAGATCATTGTTAACTTTGCAAAGGAGGTTATGTTTTCTTCAGCGTTCGTGTGTGTGTGTGTGTGTCCATCCTTCCGTCTGTGTACACGATAACTCAAGAATGCCTGAATGGATTGTTTTCATGTTAAGTATGTGGATAGGTCTTTGTAACACCTCGCTATAACTAGAGTTTGGGCCTCATAGCAACTTTCTAAGATACTGCAGTGGAACTTCCCTCATACTGACGATTTATCTTTATTACCTTCGCCGGGAATGTATGCATTCGCGGTAAGGTTATGTTATCGGTTACGCCAGCTGTAAAGTGGGTCCATATGTATGTCGAGATCATAAGTCGAGAGAACTTTGACGGATCTTGCTGATTTTTGGTAGGTAAGTGGCGGTCGTGGGAACGAAGGTCAAGTTCGAAAATGGTTAACCTGGCTTTTCCTAAAGTGCTCCAGTGGACTTTTTTTGTTAATGTGTTTGTATGTAGACAACATAACTCGACGTATTGATGATGGATCTGCATGATTTTTGGTGGGTACGTAGAGATTGTGAAAACGAAGCTCAAGTTTAAAAATGGGTCACCTGGCATTTTCCTGCGGTACTGCAGTGGGCTGTTTATGTATGCGTATTTGTTTGTTGACAGGATAACTCGAGAAGCTGTTGATGGTTCTGCATGATATTTAGTGAATAGGTAGATTTATTAAAGGGGAAGGTCAAGTTCGATGATGGGCCTCCTAGCAGGTACTTTGGGTACTGCAGTGTAGCTTCAAAGTTTGAGGTCGAATTTTCTGCAAGTGCTTTGGTCATGATTTTTGTGTGGTAGATAGTCCATGCCACATGAAGTAAGTTGTGCACGTTTGGGCCCTCTAGCGGCTTGTTTGGAGCTGCAGCGGGTGTTTTTAATTTATTTGTTTTGACCTTTGGACATGAATAACTAGACTTATGGTCAACGGATCGTCTTGATTTATGGTATGTAGATAGCTCGATTAATGATTTACATAATTGAATATCCATTATGCAAACCAGGAGCTAATTTGCATAATTAGCAAAGAAAGTTTATAAATCTGCTGCCTTTCAAAATAGGACTCTTAAACATGTGACATATATAGCTGAAAAAGAGAGAGGTATCGATAGATACCAATAATGCTAATAGCTACCTATTTTGCATAATTAATGAGAAAATACTAATTGGAAATACCACAATAGTAAATGATTGGAATTTCATTCTTGTATCATTAGGAAGCTAAGTAAAGGTGAACAATATCAGACAAAAATCATGCATGACAAGGCCATAATTCATTAACATAATTTATAAGGAAATGTCTACAATTCCCTTTCAATTTGCTATTTTTAAGTCTATATATTCAGGTTAAATTGCACTGACAGGTGATCTAGTTTACCGGAGCAGGCTCCCTGTGAGACGTCCCTGGAGGACACATGTGATACTTAAATT
Source organism: Branchiostoma lanceolatum (assembly GCF_035083965.1). Lineage (NCBI taxonomy): Eukaryota > Metazoa > Chordata > Leptocardii > Amphioxiformes > Branchiostomatidae > Branchiostoma > Branchiostoma lanceolatum. Next base: position 7,435,063 of record NC_089734.1, read on the forward strand.
GCCTGGTGCAGGGCTCTGTTCTGGGGTCAGGGAGGTCACACGGGCATTTAAACACAACAGCCTTACGATCTAACGCTCTCCCTGTTGGAAGGTATAGGTTTGATAAAAACTGATTGATATGTCGACTATGAAAATAAGGGCATAATTGAAGCAAATACATTGCCAACAAATTGCCTTCTTTTCTGTAGTAAAGATAAAAGTTATGATACCAATTAAGCAAAAATATTCTTACAGTGATTATTTTTATAACTCTTGGGAGAACTCGTGTAGGTATAGGTATGGGTTTGTTTTAAACTTTGAAAGAGAATACTAGTAACTCAAGAAGGTGATGACGGATCGTCATGATTTGTAGGGATGTACATAGTTTGAGTGATGATTTACATGATCGTATAAGAATCATGCAAATCAGGATCTGTGATGTGAAAAAGTATACAAACCCTTGCATTCCATTGTAGTCAAACACGTGACATGTAACTGAGAAAGAGAGGAATATTGATAGATATCAATTATGCAAACGAATACCTAATTTGCATAATTTATGACAAAATACTATAATTCCAGAGTGGTAAATGATGGGATTTCATTCTTGTGGCGTTTGGGAGATAATCAAATGTGGACGTTATCAGACATAAATCATGATGGCCTCATTTACATAATATATGAGGAAATGCTGCAATGGCCCTCTTTTCTAAGATTTTACTTTAATGCTGTGTTTTGTGTAGAGAAAAGGATCACTTGAAATTCATGCAATCGAGGACCTTATTTACATACTGAGTGATAAGCATTCACTCGAAAAGGCTAACATCAGTCGGCGAAGGTATGAGGTCGTGGAACTCTAGTTTCTTAATTAGACTTCCCCATTCACAAAATGGAGGGAGATACTACAGGTGATTGCTTATCCCTGCTTGTAACCTCAATTGTTAACACTGATTAAGTTTATATTTCCAAGGTTTTAACTATTAACTGGTTTCAAAAAAGAAATTTTCAGCAAAATAAAACGAGTCAAGTATCATTTCCTTTGACGCATTTGTTAGAAACACAGCTAACAATTATTATGAATTAAAACTGCCTTCATTATAGAAATTCCTGTCAAATGCTTAATCAAAGAATGCTTATCGGGATTGATTGAGCATACGTGTTTCTCTATGCTCTAGATCTGCTCATATGTTGTTGTTTTTCGGCAGGGAGAAATGAGGAACGAAACTCCACTCTGTAAGAAAACAAAGGTCTAATAAGAAAACAACAAAGCTACATCAACCATCCATCTTTCCATCTAGCCAAGCCTTAGGCCCATGAAAAATTGTTGTTTCCCGTTACCCGACCGACCCTAGCAAAACTCTGCCGACTCTAGCCTTTTTGGTCGGCCGCTGGCAGGGGACATAAAACTTTCGTGGAGTGAACATTCTACTTCTTTGTTCAGTATAGGTGTGCTTGTACAATCTATACAACATGCACCTGTATAATCACAATAGGATGTTAAAAGCCTGGTGCATTTCAGTATTACATTGTTAAACTGTATCTGTTGTTTGATCACTTCGGACGAACTGAAAGAAATAAACTAAATTCGATAATAAAGAATAACAGAATCTACATTTTTTCAGGACTGTAACCGGAAACACCAGCAGTAGTTGATTTTTTTTTCCAAATAGAAACTTGACTGCAGTTTACAATGTGGAAAGTACGACAAGAGTGATCTGAAATTTCGTACCTTGATGTAACCTGGCAGATTCTTCCAGAACTGCACATTCGGGATGACCTCTGACCCTTGTTTTCCTCTGATGACCTTGTTAAATATGGCGCCTACCAGGAAATACCCAGCAAAGGCAGACACAGCTCTGAAGGGTAAAGAAACAGATGTGAAAGTTTTAGTCTGAACTGAATATATATGCATACACTTTTTATGAAATATCATTGTAATCTTAAACTGGTATAAATATGATATAACAAAAGGCGATGTTTGGAAACTATGAGGGTTGTTACAGTGTTGGTTTTGTGTACTTACATGATTAGGAAGACAGTGCCGCCACCAAGACCTGCTCTTGGAGATGGAGTAGGATTGATAGGAATGAGGCCGGCACAATCTGCATCCGCTCCAGGGCAGGCACAGGCGCTGGATAACTGGAACAGCTGAGAAGGCACAACATAGGCTACTTTTAGTGGAGCAAAAGCAACAAACAAATTATACACGAACGCACACACACGTACATACACATACACACACGTACACACACATGCTCTCTCACTTCCCCTCTTTCTCTCTCTCTCTCCCTCTCTTTCTCACACGCACGCAAACACACACACACACTTACACACACACGCTCGCTCTCTCTTCCCCCTCTTTCTCTCTGCTTCCTTCTCTCTCACACACACACGCGCGCGCGCACGAACGCACACACCCACACACACCCCACATACACCCCCCCAGACACACAAACACACACACACAAACACACACACACGATCATGTAACCATACTGAAGTAGTCACATTGCTCTTACGTATGAATTCGGAACGTCTTGTCCGTCCACAGTAAAGTCGGTATCACCAGTGGTACATGTCGCGATTATCAAACTCGATCTATTAAAGAAAAGGAGAATAAGTAAGCGGAATTAACATATTCAGGCAGTGTACTTCATGTTACATCTTACAATAATACTGTAAATGTAGAAATGTTCGCGGGGATTTAACATCGCGGTAGAGAGAAAATTGAGTGTTCGTGGTCGTTTAAGTTCGCGTTTGAAACAATAGTAGCGCTACAGTCACATAATGGAATCACTTTTCGCGATGATTTTAAGTTAGCGGTTAAGAGTTCACCGCAAAAACCGTGAATATTTCTGAATGTACAGTATGTTCTTCAAACAAGATTTCGGTACTGTTACTTTTACGATTGTGTCCTCATACCATGAAACTTGATATAAAGCTTACCTCTGTCCGTCCGCAGAGGTATAGCCGAACGACACAGCTGACGCTCCTGTGATGGGATCCTGGCTGGCCTGGATTTCTACTGAATCATGGCGACCAAGATCGTAGTACGCAGAACCGTCATTCTTTTTCTGACAAACCTATAAAACAAAAGAAGCAAACAAACATCATCAATGATAGGAGCTTGATTGCGGAGAGCAACACTTTGAAAAGAAGCACATAGGTCTGTTAGAAAATACCGTCATACATCAAAGTATCTTAAAATGTTTCTACTACCGCCACGCCCTGGCACGAGCCCTCGTCGAAGGGTTCACACGGATTCCACGAGTACAGGAAATCGTCAGGGACTTCCGTCGCAGGAACGTCCTTAAAACTGAAAACAAAACATTCAATCAGAGAAAATGTAAGTTTCTTGGCTTTCGCTCTCAAGACCATGCCTCTGATACTCATTTGTGTATCAACCTTCTTGAAGTTTATGACTTTAGGACTCTCTAGTCTCTACATCATGTCGTACCCTCTTAGCTATTTCAAGCAATCTACATTAGGGCGTACCAACTATTCAACCGGGACGGGGGGTGATACCGACTTCCAACAACCTTTGACCCATTTCTGACGTCACACGTGAATAGAATGGGGTCAGAAAGCTGAGGAAGACTGAGCACATATTTTTGGAGAACAGTTTGATTCTTCATGATGTACCAACTCAAATGAACCTTCCTGCTAACTTATGGTCAATCCATAGCCTAGAATCAGATTACATAGTCGATGTTATGAATGATACTTACGTGGGGTTTCCTGCCAGCAGCGGGCTGAGGTCGACCTCCCCTGTCCCGTCACTCATCCTGCAGGAGCACGGTCCGGTCTTGTCACATGTCGGGGTCTGTCGTCCCGCACATAACGGATCCGCGTTGGGGCATGCGCAGGGGCTCTCTAGCTGGAAACTCTGTGGGGATAGATAGGCCATCACACATGATGTTAGCATTAAGGCCATACTGATTTGATTACATTTATGACATCCTCTGAGGGCTCCGAAACTAATGCAGGCGTGCTAAAAAAACTTTTGTTTGACAAATGACTGAGCACTTGGAACAAGGTATACCAAACAATAAATTCGGTAGCTTTTTACGTTAGAAGACTTCGTTCACGGCTCGAAATACATATCTCTGAGCTTAGCATAAAGGTTTATCTGTGTTGGTAAATGACATTATGAAAAGGCTTTTCATCATATATCTGCTTAGTTGTACTGAATCACATAGCAAACTACGAGTGCGACATTTGTATCCGTTTTCCGATATTTTTCTGCAATCTTTGACATGTATTTGCTCATTTTACAGCTGCTCTGCACACATCACAGTTTGGTCGCAATTTTGTTTTGAACGAACGAATAGTAATACGCGCGCAGATGTCATCCAAATTCAAATCAACTGAACATAACACAGCAAGGGTCTCACATAAGAGTTCTCAGTTGTTTGTCCTTCGGCTGTAAAGGTGGTGGTGTCACCTGTGGTACACGTCGCCACAACCATACTATCCCTGAAGGAAGAAATAGAACGACCATTGTATGCTAAAACGGTGTACGTGTAACAATAAAATCATAGCTTGAAAGCGCTACAAAAAATAGAATCTCCACCGATATTGTTGGATGAATGGTCAAAAGTCTTGTAGTTAGGGTTGTGGATTCAGAACCTGGGGGTCCTGAGTTCGAATCCCTGACAGGTCACGATGTTGTGCCCTCGAGAAAGACACTTAACACCAGTAGGTGTCCATCCCTTTGTGAGTTGATAAAATAAATCTGTCCCACATATACAGCTAGTACAAACCTGGTGTGTTACAAAAATGTACCGGCCATGAGGCGGTTTACCGGGTATGCAATACAAACAAACACAATCGCATGAATCAAGAAGGCCTATTATACGATATTCGTGTCATAATGTTTGAGAGACCTTTAATAAAACAAATGTACCTCTCTCCGTCCTCAGATAGGTAGGCGAATGAAACGACGACGTCTCCGCTTGAGGCGTCCTTACCGCCTGAGATCTGTACCGAATCCTGCTTTCCGAGATCGTAATACTCCGAACCGTCACTAGCGCTTTTACATGCCTGTGATAACAATGGTATTCTATGACGTTCCATGTCTTTTAACGTGGTCTGTAAATTTTCTTTATCACAGTATAATGTTCTTCATTTCTTATTGTTCTCAGCATATGGAGTCTACATAACTGCAAAAAACACAAATAGATAGAAAACAATGCCCCCCCCCCCGTTATAAGCTGCCTCGTCATGTCAGTTATACCAACTCTAAATTGTACTTTCTGCCACAACGCCAAAGCTGACCTTTGCGGTCATCTTCCCTATTTTTTGTATATAACTACGGACACACACCATCACAAGCCCACCTACTTACATAGTCCCTTGACCTCCAAGTCGTTGAGGGGTCATGAACAAACAGGCACACGGAGATAAAAAAAAACTCCGTACGGATTCAATAAGGAAGTACGTAAACAAACAAGTTTCTTAACCTACCGCCACATCTTTACATGAGCCCTCGGAGAAAGGTTCGCAGGGGTTCCAGGAGTACAAGAAGCCATCGGGAAAAATGGTCGAATTGTAGTCTCTGAACCTGAAAGAAATAAGTGAAAGAATAAAGGTTAAAGGAGGTCGTTCTTATACGCACTTAACATGACCATACATGTATATGTACTTTTTGTTTGATTACCTCTATAAAAAATCAAGGTCGAACATGGGCCTCCTGGTGGCTGATACCTGGAAGTGCATCATAATATCCGTTTTTGTATCTTTTGTCCTGGACACCTTATAGCCTTGTTTACGATACTTTTGCTCAGGAATGACATCCCTAGGTGTATAACAGACCAATAAAAAAAAGCCTTGATGAAAAATATGTTGATTCCAAAGACTCCAACACTAACGTAGGGTTCCCCGATAGCAGCAGCTGTAGGTTGACCTCCCCCGAACCGTCACTCATACTGCATGAGCACGGCCCAGTCTTCTCACACGTGACCGGCTTCAGGCCGGCACAGTCCGGTCCGGCGCCGGGACAGGCACATGGGCTGCTCATCTGGATAAGCTGTAACAATATCGTCGCCGATTAGCAACTAGTGCATTATTACATTTAGCTGAAAGGTTTGTTATTCTCTTTCCTCTGTATTAGAACAGTGCAGAGCGTTTTTTTTTGTGATTTGAAACGTAGAGGTTCCTCATGATATGGAAGTATGGGTACCAGTATGGTATTGCAGAATAACCTCCTTGTTGCAAAAAATACCATTACTTCTATTACCACTGATGACAATGATGATAATAATGATAATGATAGTAATAATGATAATAATCACGTACGTAGGAACCCTTCACAATCTCTCCTTCCACCACGACGCTAGTTTCACCTGTGGTGCATTTCGCGAGGACCAAACTTGTTCTGAAAGTAGAGTTTGGAAACTTGCTATATAGCACATATACTCTTATACTGTTACAGTAGTGCTGCACAGATTGGAGTTGTTTTAGAGTGATATTACAGGTGATGCCACAGATTCAGATCTTCAGAAGATCGGTAGCCTACCGTGGACCAAATGTCTGGAACAGCCTACCGCCAGACACACGTACGGCTCCGAATCTGACTTCCTTCAAGAGACTCTTGAAGTAACGGAAATGAACTAAACGAACGGACACGGACCATGAACCAGCTTTCCCCCTACTTTATGTTGTATGTTGTAGAAATTGTATATTGTTGTACCATAAATATGAAATGATATATGTTGATAGAGTTATTAGGACTCAAATGACTGTGTATCTCTGTTATATTGTATCTGACCCTTACCTCTTCCCTCATGACCTCAATGAAAAGCGGCCTGCGTGCCGATTTGAGCTTATCATGAATAAACAAAGGTTCAAACAAACAAACAAACAAACAAACAGGTAATAACATCATAGTGCACATAAATTTTCACAGTTTGAATGTTGAATCTACTATGTTGACACATTTGCAACACAAGTACTTATTTGTCAATGTGAGACAAGAAAGACAAAATTAGTAATATGTATATTAATTTTTATATCTGTAAGTGGTTCGCTTCAGATTAATTAGAGAAAAAATGTACCTCTCTCCGTCTAGAGACGTGTAGGCAAAATTGATCAGCGTCTCCCCAGTATCAGGATCCTGGCTGGATGAAATCTCGACGCTGTCTTGAGTTCCGATATCTTCGTACTCGGAACCATCGTTCTTTTTTTGACAGACCTTAGAAAGGGAACATTTTCATTCTTTTATTCATGTATTGTGATTAAATGAAGGAGTACAGTAATAAATTTAGCAGCCAACCACCATTCACAAGTCACATCCGTGAATAGTTTCATCAGGTTGGTTAGTCACTGGATAAGTTATTTGTACAGAACCAATCTTCTTATTCAAGACCGACGTTTAGCGACCGTATGTCACCTTTCTCGGGGAATTCTGACTGGTTCTGTTTAGCACTGCAGCAAGGTATCGCTGTTAATAGATACAGCTGTAAACATCGCTACCTGTCTATGTATTTGTGTACTACTTTACGTTTGGGACCACATCTATTAGCAGCGACATCTTCCGATCTAGCAAATCTTACCGCGACATCTTGACATTGGCCTTCCGTGAACGACTGGCAGGGATTCCACGAGTAGAGGTACTCATCAGGCACTGTGGTGGCAAGGAGGTCCTTGTAGCTAAGGGAACGAAACGGTCGTAGATTAATTCCGACCTTTTGCAACGTACCGGAGATTGCTACAAGGATGAAGGAATTGCTACAAGGATGAAGGAATTGGTGTGGGTATGCAGGTATGATTATTGCCTTCGGGAAGGCGGTTCATCTCCGACGTGAGTACTGTTTTTGGTTGTGTATGCGTGTTCGTACCAATAGCTTAAGATCCTTTTGGTAGATTTGTATAGATTTTGGTACGTGGACAGTTATGGAGGTCCAAGGGAAATATGGCGACCTTGGGCCCCCTAGCATTTTTTTTGGTACTGCAGAACTACAGGCCGACAACTCTTTTCTGACAGTGGTGTGGTATAGTCCATAGATAGCTTTTCTGACCAGCGAGGTCAATAACCTCAATTTAGGACACCCAGGTTGCTCGTGACTTGAGCGTCAACATGTTATAGCTGGGGATAAGGCTATGGCTGTGGAATTAAGAAACATACAAAACTCTAGATGTTTCTTGTTCAAACTGTTGATGCTTTGCATAATTCGTGTATCCTACGTTTCTCTGCAAACTGTTCACGTTTGTGTTGTTTATTTTATATTTTCCAGTCACCCGGGATAGCCCCTTATAATAGCCTCAGGCTAGTTGGGTTGGGTAGCCCATGGCTGTGTGTATTTTACACGGCCTAATGAATTAAATCAACTTTTAATCTAAAAATCTTACGTTGGGTTTCCTGCCAGCAGAGGGCTGAGGTCGACCTCCCCTGACCCGTCACTCATATTGCAGGAGCACGGTCCCGTCTTGTCACATGTAGGCGGCTGTCGTCCCGCACACTCCGGTCCAGCATTCACGCAGGCGCAAGGGCTCTCCAGCTGAAAAACCTAGGTATATCCGATGGAAATTATATAGTTAATTCCAATGTCTTCAATGTATATTTAGGTAAGTATGCGTCGCCAGGACATTGAGACAGGCGCACGGGTTCTCCAGCTGGAAAACCTGGCAGATTTGTTAATCCCAATTGTCTTCAATGTATATTCAGGCATGTATAGGTTGCCATTGTATCTTTACCAGCGTTGCATTATTCATCACAAATGAACAATGTAAGAGTGATTATTATAGCAACTGCAATTCTCTCACAAATTAGGTCAGATTATACTCACGTATGTGTTCATGACTGTTTGCCCTTCTACGGTGAAGTTGGTTTCTCCTGTGGTACACTTCGTGACCACAAGACTCGCCCTGAAAACACAAACAAATTCTGCAGCTGTATCTCAGGAGAACTGAAGGGGGGGGGGGGGGTATCATCTATGAATAGTACATGTGATCTGCAGGTCAACACGATAGTTTTTCTCTTATTATTGTTCTTGAATTATTGTAGTAAAATTCACATGATAAATCATTTCCTTAGTCCACAAGCAGATGTCGGAAGAGAAGACCATAACATTTCTGAGAGACCGTATAATTTCTGAGTGACCTTACCATTTCTGAGTGACCGTATACTTTCTGAGAGATCGTATAATTTCCGAGTGACTATATCATTTCTGCTGTGACCCTATCATTACTGAGTGACCGTATCATTTCTGAGTGACCTTATCATTTCCGAGTGATCGCATCATTTCTCAGTACTACCCGTACCTCTCATCGTCTGCAGACGAGTAGGCGAAAGACACGACCGTCTCCCCCGTGTCGGGGTCCACACTGACGTCCGTCTCCATTGAGTCCTGAACCCCGAGCCCCATGTACGCCGTGCCGTCCTTCTTTTTCTGACAAACCTTTAGCGAGAGAAAAAATGATGTTATATGAAAACAATTATATACTTTCCAATACCATCACACCGACAAAGCATACAGAATACATTTTGTACCCCCATTCGACTAGGACGGCGCTCTCGCCGCGCGCTCTCTGCATCCTAAAAACAGAACGTTCAACGAATTTGATACGATATAAACTAATCCTTTTTTACGCTTTATGTACTTGTTGTCTTTTCAGTCATGCTTTTACATTTTGCATGATACTAGCATTCCAATTATGAAATCAAAAGTTACATATATCCAATATAGGTCGCGGCGATGTCGGAATGGGGGCCTGGTCTTTCCAAATTCGACCGATCCCTAAAAAGCCTGTAGGTGCGAATGACAACAATGACAACTCACCGAAACATTTTTGCACAAGCCCTCGGTGAAAGGTTCGCACGGGTTCCATGAGTACAAGTACTCATCGGGGGTGATGGTCGCTGGGTAGTCTTTAAAACTGAAGAAGGAGATCATACAAAGTAGGGCCATTTATTACTAATCCTGTCGTTCATCATATGTAGCATAATTTTACAACGCTAATGATACAAACAGAAAGAAAGAAATAAAGAACAAGAATTAATGCAAACATAAACCACGGATCCCGAAGAGGCTAATACGTAAAAGGTGGAAACAAAATTTGAACTGCGACGTAAATATAAGGAATATCCTTTCATGACAACAATACGTACCATAGTTTACAGGTCTAGTTGTGTTCAATACTTGAATTATTTCTACCTCTATAGGTATTTGGATGTAACATTTAAGTATTCTGCTGTGTTAAGATTCCGAAGCGAACTTTGTCCCCCTTGGTTCACCGCACTGTCCGTACAACTTACCTCGGGTTGGCTGACACCAGCGGCCGCAGGTTGATCTCTCCCGACCCGTCACTCAGCCGACACGAGCACGGGCCTGTCTTGTCACATGTTACATCTTGCTGACCAGATACGAGCTGAAATAATAAAAGAACATTCACAAAACCTAGAAGAAATCTTGAGGACTTCAATGGGTCCATCTTTGAAGTGGGCGTTGTGATTATCTAAGAGGGGCACATTTTGTTGCACTTAACTAACTTTATAAAAGTCTTTTAATTGCAAGGTTGTAATCTTGAATTTAAAATGAATGTAATGCTTTATTGTTCTATATACTGCAAGGGTACGGATACAGAATGAAATACAGTCAATCATAATGTCAGCTATACAGAAGGACACTACCCTACGCGTCTTAAGATGGTACCGCCCAACAAACATCTTTGTCAACAAATTCAATCTGTTTGATCGGTGAAATTATTAACTAGACATATCGCGGTTTAGACTACAAAGTCCTCTAAAAGTAGGCCATCCGAAGCTCATGTGAGATCACACTGCGACCTAAATTTGATTTGTTGCATTCTTAATTGTAATATTATCCAAAATGTCAAATTATAACTGAGAAGACAACAAAACACACAAAGATTCGTTTTTCATCTATGAAATTCGTTGAGCACTTTAACACAGCGTAGTTGCAGCGATGTCGTCGCCCTAGTGAAATGAAGGAATGGCAAAGTTGAAAGTTGAAAGGTTACAGCTCACATGCCCGTTGATCTTTAGAACCACCTGCAGAGTCCATCATAAGGAGGGTATTGATGAGTACAAAGTTTCAGGATCAGTTCATTTCGTAAAATACATAACTTTTTATCTAGTCCCTTTAATATTTCACCTAAAGCGTTTTCGTGCTAATATTCGAAGTACATCACATTTAGTGCATGTCAATATCTGTCAATGGAATAATCCCCAAATTTAACGTCAAAATATCACAAAACCTTTGATAAGATATCATGGCCCCCTATATCTAGGAATCAGAATGGTTTGTTCTTAAACACAGTATAGAATCAAAGCAGAGCTTCCTAACACGATGTTTCTCACTCTAACTTGCATGTCGCTGTTGTGGCTAGCTGGACAGGGAGATGCCCAAAACACGACATCATGTACCAAGGACTCCGCCTGTTCCTGCACTATGAGTGACGGCTCTGGGATCGTTAGCTTACAGTTCGTAGAGAATGGTAACCCAACGTGAGTACAACATGAGCAGTAACTTATTATCTTTTTTGTGGGGGCGCCAAAGTCCAGTGTACGAGTGATACTGATCATGATGCGGCATTGTTTTTTCAAATTAAGACTACTTCTGATTTCATATGCAGCTTAAGTGTGTAATTTATGACTGTGTATAATGTAAGCATTTGAACTATACAAACCCCCGGCGTGTCTGTTAAAAAAACCTACCTGTTTTAAGGTAGTATCACTTATGATTTGAAGACACTTATGCATGTGTTTAGTGATGTTTAGATTTTATGAACGATATTTTGTAGATTGTCTAAGTTTTGAATATTGTATATAAAATGGCACCCAATTTAGCCTGTAGACACTTGTCATAACTGATCATGATAACCATCCATCCATCCATCCATCCATTCATCCATCCATCCATTCGTTCATTCAGGTATAAAGACCAAGTTGCGACCATAGCCAAGGATGAGTACCTGTACTCGTGGAACCCGTGTACTCCGTTTACTGAGGGTCCGGCGGGGGATCCAGACTCATGTACCAACATGGCGGTAAGTAAATTTAGAATAGAATACAATAGAACTTCATTGCGCGACAATCGTAATAGCTATGGCAACTTGTACATACATGGCAGTTGAACTATTGCCTTGCCTTGTATTCGGTAGGTCGTGTGTCTCATCCCCAAGCGAGTCATTCTAAGACTTTGAAAATGGTACATGTTGTTAGCGGTCAGCATTTGGTTGAGTTTGATAGCTGTACACACAGCGGTGGTACCAGTGGTCTAGCCCCTGTCGTAGTGATTGCACAGCGTTGTGTGGCCCAAGGGCTCCTGAATCGGAGTCGGGGGCCGCCCTATGCACCAACTGGACCGGAAAGGACTTCAACTTTTTAAAACGTTTTTTTTTTATAGCTAGGGTGTGACTCAATATTTAAAGATGATGCCACGGCTTTGTGTACTTTGCAGGCTTGTCAGATTTCCAACGATCAGCAGAACTTCTTCGGGCTCGGCACTCACGACTCGGCACAGTTCGCGACGGACACCGATCCGGACACCGGCGGTACCGTAGTGACTGTCGTCTACCAGACATCCGGATCTGGAAGGTAAAGAAAATGAATATCGACAATCCATCTATCACTATAGCTGTATATCTTTCTATATCAATTCATCTATCTACCTGAGTAACACTATGTATGTATGTCTGTATGTATGTCTGTATGTATGTATGTATGTATGTATCTATCTATCTATCTATCTATCTATCTATCTGTTTATCTACCGTTCTCTCTCTCTCTCGGTCGATCGATCCATCTATCTACATCTTTCTCTGTTTCTCTCTCTATGAATCTAGCTAGCGATCTAGGTATCTTGCAATCTACATACATTGCATTTTAAAACCGTTTTGACTGCCATGTTCTACAGGGCGTCTGAAGTGCTGCTGAAATGCACGACGGGAGCCACCGTCTTCACTGTGCTTGGCGAACTTCAACAGGGACAATACGTAAGCCTCTTCATATGAATCATGTTAATAACGTTTTAAACTTCTGACACATATCAGCTGATATATCTATATTGTATATAATGGGCAACTAGAACTAAAATTCGCTAGCCTGGGCACCATCCTCCGTAATAACCTCTGGCCCAGTATTGTCGCTCGTTTAACCACTGATAGTTAGCAAGCGACAATATATATTGGCATCCAGGCTAGAAATTCGCGTCACAGCGAATGTCTATATATTTCTTGCATAGAATTGAGGGTACAGTCCCAACTGAGATACCCCTCCCAGGATTTGAATCGGGGTCGCCAAGTTGCAAACTAATTGGAAACAGGAGCCTAACTGTGACACTGCTAGAAGTTGAGCTACAGAGATACCCCTGCAAATATATTCAAACATATGCAAATATATACATAACAAGACTGATGTCGTGTACAAAGTACGTACAAAAATTGAACGTTTTCTTGTAGATTTTCCAGCTGGAGAGCCCATGCTGCTGTCCTGGGGCGGCTGCAGGCTGTGCGGACATGGGCGCTGGTATCAGCGGAGGGACCATCTTTCTCATCGCGTGGGTATATTCTCTTTGCAACGACATTAATAAACATATCTATGGCATGTCCAGGACAAAAGACACAAAAACAGGAAGTTAGGCTGCAATACCAAGGTCACACACTAGGGGCCCAAAACCGACACTGACCTTCGTCTTCCCAACAACCCACATACCAAATGTCATCACAATTCATTCAAAGGTTCTTGAGTTATGTTAACCACGAATATCCAGACATACAGACAGACAGACAGACAGACAGACAGACAGACAGACAGACAGACAAACAGACAAACAGACAGGCAGACAAACAGAAGGCAGACAGACAGACAGACAGAAAATACCGGAAGTGTGAACAAAACTCACCGTTACAAACAGAATGTACTGTAAACTGCAACACCTCCGTTTCATTGAGGCAAGATTCATGCGTTGTTGTGTTCACTGTATTTTCAGTCTCATCTCGGTGATCGTTGTGTACTTTGTTGGTGGGATGATCGTCATGAAGTTCGTGAAGGGAGCACAGGGGCTTGAAATCATCCCTAACTCGGGTTTTTGGTCCAGTCTACCGGGGTATATCAAGGTTCGTTTTCGTGTTTTTGTTGTGGAAAAATTGAACTTTTGCACTCGAAAAAATGGCGTTGTGAAAGACCTTGGCAGGCCCTACGAGTCGGACGTTTTCTGTTATAATATTAATTTTTTTGTGTTATTGCATATCAGTTAGAAATAGAAGCTTGTCTAAGTGGAAACGACCTGACAGAAATGATGTATAACCGAGAATACTGGAAACAGAATTTTGTATACGCTTGAACCCGCTGAATATTACAATGTATGTATGTATGTATGCACATCAGTTCTATTCATATCACACCATTTCTTGTTAAGGTTTGATGAAATTTCTTTTTTCTTTCGTTCTAGGCGGGCGTGTTGTTTATCGTGTCACCTTGCCGGCGGGGTGGAAAGTACGATTCAATCTAATCACCGAGAAGACTCGACGACAACGAATTGTCCTTCATACTATATTTGTAAATCTTAGGATGACAATGACTTCTCTTATACTAACAACGTCCATTGTCAAATGTGTCAAAAACAATTTTCCAAGCTGCAGAATACAAGCTTAAGCACATCATAATCTTTAAGGGTAATGAAAGGTACATGTACACCGACATTGTGGCTGTTATATTCTTTCTAAGAATGGTGTTGTTAAGAGTCGTTTAAGCAAACGCAGATCACGCCGACAGAATGGTAAAATTTAAGAGCAAACAAACTGTAACATACAGGCATGTGGTACTACAGAAAGACCATAATTTCCAGGAAAAATGTTGTAATTTTCTAAGAATGAAAGTCATGATACACTTTTTTTACCACTGATTCTTTTGTTGATATCCTCGTAACTTAACCACATTATTGAGAGAAAAAAACACGCTTAGTTGAAATCATAAGATATTGAGAAGATGTTAGATGGCTTAATATGCAAATGTGTACTTTTTAGGTCATAAAAAAGACTACCTTTGTATGATTCCATAATTGTTCATTACTTTTGTGAATAAAAATAAACTTGTTTTAACAAGCTAGGGTAGATATGTAAAAGACAATAGCGTCAAAGGGGTGACAATCTTTGAATAAAACTTGGAAACACTTCCTTGTGAGCAGGTTGCTGGTGATTATTTGATGATCGATAACTAGGTGATTATTTGATAATGCCCGGTACTTACTGCTTGGAATTGCCTAGCCATGCCATATAACTGTGCATAGATTGAAGGAGACTGATTAAAGGTCCCTTGTAGGCGTGCATGGTCTCGTGAAATCTCACGTGTTTTTGTTTAATCTTTATCAGATTGATTACCTCTTTGTTTGATTGACACAAATATATCTGGGACAGCAAAGGTACTGACCTTTGTTCACGATGTCCAGAACTCGCCCGGACGTGTCCAATGGGTCACTTACAATAATAAAAATCATAAAAATAACATATTTGACAAAAGGATGCTAATCTTGTTATGATACAAGTATATCATCCATGTCGTGCCGCTAGATAGAAAAAAGTCGAATGAATGGAAGTAAATAAATAGAAATAAAAATCTCCCTGTGTACTCACTGACATGGTTCGACCCTTTTGCAAAATGGCGTCAATCACTATGCATAGAAAACTTTGTGTTGTAGCTGTAATTCTAGTTTTATACCATGTAGATGTGTGTATTGGGCAGGCTACGTGCGATACAATAGATCCCTGCTCTTGTACCATGAGTGACGGATCTGGTGTGGTGAACCTTCGGCCTTTGGTGTCAGGAACGCCGACGTGAGTAGAACACTATCTGACGTCACAGTTCTGTTGCAATAACGTGACTATCACATGCTTAGCAAGGAGACACCATGAACGCAGTGCATAGAGAAAGAAGCGTCTAGTCAAATGTATTTCTCTTTTTAAGTTTAATCAGAAACATTTCTGTGCTGATTTTGTCTAAAGGCCTCATTTCTCAGAGCAAGAATCAGTCCTAAACGATGGCAATAACTTTGCATAGCTTAACGAAATCTAGACGTGAAGCTTTCAGGCAGAAGCGCCACTGACCCCCCCCCCCTTGAAGACATTTACATTTTATAACTTGCAATTCTCAACAAATATTGTATACCAACGTTCTTTAATCATACAATACAATACAACCAAAAATATTCCATAATGAGCCATGTACATAGTCTAGATGCTACATAACTAAAAATGCGAATATGCACCATTGACACAGATTTGAGTTCTTGTAACGTTACTGTTTATGTACAGGTACAAGGACTACTCCGCTACTCAAGTACCTGATGACTACCTGTACTCCTGGAGCCCCTGCACACCGTTCACTGAGGCAGGGTCGGACGATCCCGCGTCCTGTACGAACGTGGCGGTACGATAAGCACGACTTTCGTTTCAATTTACGTTTGCAAAGTTTGGTCTTGTGGACCATAAACATTGACAAAGATTGCATTACCGTATACGAACCGCGAACAATCGATGACAGCAAAAGAACGATACCCCCCCCCCCCCAAAAAAAAAACACACACACAACTTGATTGCCCAGATGTTTTAGGACACTTTAAACACACACGCAAATGGCATATTTTTCCAGTCATTTATAGATATAAGCACTACTTACTAAATAATTGAAAACGCCCAAACTATTTCAGGTATGCCAGGTTTCCAAGGATGCCACAGTTTCGTACGGCCTGGGAACGCAGGACTCGGCAGCTTTTACCGTTACTTCTGACCCGGTTCTCGGACAGACTCTGAACCTGGTATACACCATGCCTCAGGGAGGGAGGTATGTGGATGATTGGTAGCTTTCAAACATCACTTCCTTTCTTTGAACAGTACTTCTTTTCTTTAAGTAGTACTTCTTTTCTCAAAAAGTACTAGTCTTCTTTTCTTTGACTAGTGCTTCTTTTGTTTGAATTGTACGTCTTTTCTTTGACTAGTACTTCTTTTGTTTGAATTGTACTTGTTTTATTTGAATAGTCCTTGTTTTCTTTGAATAGTAATCCTTTTTTAACAGTGCGTGTTTCTTAATAGTGCTAGTCTTATCTTATTTTCTTTCAATACCGCTTCTTTTCTTCAAATAATACTTCTTTTGTTTGAAAATTACTTCTTTTCTGTTAAATGATACTTATTTTCATTGAACAGTACTTCTTTCTTTTAATAGTACTTCTTTCTTTGAACAGTACTTATTTTCATTGAATGGTACTTACCTTTTTTCGAATAGTACTTATCCGTACTTTCGTCTGGTTTGATAACAATTGGGACTGACCTGGTAGTGCTGGAATGGGACTGGAATGGGGTTGGAATGGGGTTAGATGCTTCAAATGTTACTTTGCCAGCTTTGGTTCCTCTTTGCCTATTCTTTACGATGTGTTTTATCTTAAATATTTCAGAGTAGCAGGAGTTACTCTCCAATGTAGCAAGGGGGCAACAACGTTCAGTGTCACAGGAGAAGTCACAACTGGCGCTTACGTAAGCTTTTTTTGCCTTGTACGGTACATGGTGTATGATTATAATGATGAAAGTCACGCTCAGATATTGCATTATATCCGTGAATATTTCCATCAGGTTGATAAGTCACTGAATGAGAAGACTCACATGTGGTTGACCTTGTACTGCAGCTGTATGTGTCGGTGCTTATTACTTTTGGGACCGCATCTGTAAGCAGCGACACCTATAGCTGCAGTGCAAAGTGAACCAGTCAGAATTGCCCTGAGGAAGGTGACAAACGGTCACCGAAACGTCGGTTGAATAAAAAACTTGATTGTTTGAGGACTTTTATTCATTGCATTATATCATTTTTTTCAATAGAGAAAACTAAATCTAAATAAAAGGTATTGATAATCATTTTTGTCAACTCCAAAGGCGTTTGAGCTGTCCAGTCCGTGTGCCTGTCCAGGGGCGGGGCCAGGCTGTGCAGGGGGCGGTCTCAGCGGGGGGTCCGTCTTCCTTATTATGTAAGTATCGTCTGATTCTTGTCCTTATAGACTAGTTTCAATATGTTTTGTCACTCTTTAATCGAAGTCAGGCATCTTTGAATAAAATAAATAACAGAGTTGAACTGATCATACAGTCTTGAGACTTGACTTTTCACGTTTGGCATACTAACTGAAATTTAAAAAACTGTAATGACATAATTCTGACCAACATTTGAATGACTTGGTACTTGCCTCCAAAATAATCGACTGAACTTCATCAACCTTGTTTACATAATACAACATTTCATGAATTAACATGGGATAGATTTTTAATCATAAAAGAAAATAAACCGCCAATACATTCTCAGAGGCAAGTCATAGCTAGTAGATGATTCAACACTTTTTTATCATTGGTTGAAACAGATTATTCGCCCTGGCTGGTGTCTACGTCATAGCAGGCACCATTTTCATGAAGTTCGTCAAAGGGGCGCAAGGGTCAGAGGTCATCCCTAATGTTGCCTTCTGGAAGAGTTTACCTGGATATGTAAAGGTATGTCAGACCATCCTAAAGTGTTTCTTCGCCTCAGCTGCCATGGCTAACAACGTATCCCAGCAATTTAGTTTTCCCTTTTGGTTTATTGTAAAACCACTGACAGATCTACATGTATAACGTTACATGCTCTAGCTATATGGTTCAACCGACGCAAGTTGCTATCATATAAGCTGACATAAGGTACAAGGATCTGTCGCCTTGTTGTATGATACTGATGTGCTTGACTGTTCCATGTTTTGTTTTTTCTTGTTCGCAGAATGGCGTGTTCTTTATTCTGTCCCCTTGTCGTGGAACCAAGGGGTATGACAGCGTGTAGTTAACCACTTTTACGTGGCAGTAATGATGCCAAAGTTGCTTTATCAATGATGCCATATACCATATTAGAGTTGTGGCTTTAAAACATTCCTATCTTGTCAATTAGAATATCAGATGCATATCTTAAGTTTTGATTAACAATTAATTGAAATGTTCAAACATACACCAAACTGACTGTTTTTTTATTGCATCTAAATGTTTTAAGATATAAATCACAGTAGTAAATTGTTACATTGAAGTAGGTGCTATATTGCGCTGTAGTTATGGCTGCCTTTCACCAAACGATGACAATGTGATGTTGCGTAGATACATCCGTCCTGCGGGTAGTAAAAACAAACAATAATTTAATGACAATTATATACAACCTTTGGTTGTTGCTACATAGCTGATACATTTTTGATTACGCAATAAACTTCATTGTCATTGTCATCATAACATCTAAATGACTACTTTGTTTTCGCATACACTTAACCAGCATACAGTTTTCTAAGGAATGTGTACTTTCTTATGGTTAAGAAGTATGCATAATTCAACACGATGGTCTATGATCAAAGTTAAAGAAAAAATACTATATGGATATTTTGCACTCATGGGTAACAAGTAACTATAGACTAAGGAGCAACAGACCTTGATATAGCTTAGTAGACTTTTCCAAAAGTCACCGTTAGGAATAGCTTCCCATCCTACTTTTCTTTTCACCACCGCTTTGAGGATGGAGCCGAATATGAAGTAGACAGCAACGGCGGCCAGAACCCTGACGCAAATAAGAATATCAAATGATCAACAGAGCAAGTCATGCAATTTGGAATAACACAAAACCATATATCAGATATATGTTATGTAGAACTAGAGAGGATTTCTGATACAATGGTTAGTTTAGGTACTTACGATATACAAATCAAACTCCCGATGCTCAGGCTACTACCGGCACAGTTTGGTCCTGCTCCAGGGCATGCGCACGGGCTTCCCAATATGAAATGCTATCAAGATCAAGGACACATAAACCATGTACAGACGGGGGGAAAGAATGAAAAGCACGCAAAAACGATGAAATGAAGTCAATTCAAGATACACCATGTTGTAGCATGCATAGCGTTTGATTGGTATAAATATTCTAAAACAACTAGAAATAACAATGTTTCACAATCGTCCAATGTTTTCTCATCATCAAGTGGTCTGGTGCCTAAGCAATTCTATTTTACCAAACATGTTGTTGGTAAGAGGGGGTCTGGAAACATCGACAAATATTATACACTTACGTAGATGATGGTTGCTGGTACGGCCCCCACAACTGTGAAGTTCGTACCTCCTGTAGTACACTGCAGTTGAACCAGCGTCACCCTGGGCACATCAAAACAGTGAAATATCACAAATAGGTTGATAAAAGATTCGGACTAATTGTCTGCTATTTGAACACATTGTGCACAATAGATGGCATTGTATCTTATATCGTTGAATATTAAACAACATCTGCCGTGGGAGGCCCCATCCGCGGACTGCCATAGACACACATGATTTGAGTTATGAAAATGTAAAGAGCATACATAATTGCTGTAACAGTGCTGTCTCTTGCTAACTTCCTTCTTTGATTTCAGAGCGACACTATTGCCTAAAAAAAACTAATTTGAAATTTGACGAAAATATTTGAAGATCTTATTATTACTGATATCTACTATTGTAATCTTGCCATTACAAAATGTTACATATAAAATCTATTCTTAAGTCTCTCGTGCTGATTCCCACCCATTGACTGATACAAGCTACAAAGGACTTGGCTAGTTTGGAACATGTGTCACCTGAGCTGGTCTTCAGTTATGTACATGGCCACAACAATCACCTCTCCCGTGTCATCTGATTTCGCTGCTTGGAACTGGACAGAGCTTTGGTGACCAAGGTCATAGTCATCACTGCCGTTCTTGGTCTTCTGACACACCTTTAGGAGGAATAGTATTCATCTTTTTCTAATCAACCATTCACCGCGTTTTCTACTTTTTGAAAGCTCAATGCCAATGACATGAAATGTCTTCTATCATTCACGGAAAACTGTTGTCTTTTCTGAAAACATTCATGAAATATTTACATCAAGTACCTACTGTGTTCTCTTTGGTGGGACAAATTAGTAACACCACAGAAATGACTTAAAGCCATACTAGCTAATGGAAGAGTCATTTTTGTGACGTCACGACCCGTTTCTGATTTGTCCAATCAAAGAGCACACAGTACACAGTTGATTTAAAGAGTACATACATGTTCTCATAAAATACCGATTTTGTGAATGATAGAGAAAATTTCATTTCGTTGGAACTTTAAATGACAAACATTTACTGTCAGTGTAGAAACACTTGACATACGATTAAGATTGTTGAATGTCGCTTCTAAGAAAAAACAAACCAACTTTGAATCTATACTCACCGCTACATCCTCACATGACGACCCTTGACTGAAAGGTTCACACGGGTTCCATGAGTACAGGTAGTCGTCTGGATACGTGGTTGCTGGAAAGTCTTTAAATCTACAGACACCGAATATTCAACAGTCATGTTCAATAAGTATTCACGACCCAATTTTACGTGAGCCAAACTGTAGCGGGCAAAGTACAAATCACATTTAGTGCCTCATAGGTCTCGAAGCTTGGTACAACCCATTTGAACCACGGCAGCAAATTTTCAACCTCTTTTCAAGTGATTTGTATAAGGGATTTGCTTTATTCTTTGAAATACGGGGTTTGTTTTATTTCTATAAGTGAGATTTACAACACATAAAAACTGCATAAATATTCCACATTGCCATATTTCATAATCATATACATGTATATCATATCCGTAAGATAAAATGATAACGTGATTTCGGACTCACGTTGGATTGCCCGTTACTAGCGGCTGCAGGTTGACCTCGCCTGACCCGTCCCCCATGACGCACGAACACGGCCCTGTTTTGTTACAGCTCAGATCCTGACACGAAACTGTGCCAACATGCAGTAAAAGACTTACGAATAAAACGGGAAACTTCGTCACAGTATTGACGGCAAGCTTCATAGTGGTTTACAGGATTGAACCAATTGTTTGAGGGGGAGTAGCGTACTTTGACTTTACTAACATTGATTTCATTTTGGATTACCTTGGTTGCCCCCCTCCCCAGTTTGGTACATACAAAACAAGCAATCCTGTGTCACCTGCTGGTCTCGTGACAGTCCTAGAATACAAAGGCCACGTAGCCTGTATCTGCCTGGTTGTTTGTTATTAACGTTATAGTGTTTGTTTGAATGTTTGTCTGAGTGTTCATGGTTTAATCCTTGGAAAGATTTGAGCGTATGAAGCACACAAAAAATAAAAGATCAACACTTAAATTTGTTTATAAATATTAGATTCTTTATTAGACATTGACTAGTTTTGACATTCGACCGAACAGTTTTTCTTATCATGCCAATATTACTCCTTTCGAATTTCACAGCTGGACAGTGTAATATGGTAATAATGTAGACACAGTCTTGCAGGATCATCAAAGCATAAAGAAGACATGGATATATGGAGACATGATTTTGAATAATATATATGACTATCATTAATGCTGGAAACACTATGTCAACTATATATTATTAGTGCACACATTAGTAAAACACGGCAAAAGTAATTATTAAGGTACATGTAACGTTACGTAATTAAATTTTCACAAGCTTGGCTTCTGTACACGGTTACAACGAAATTAGCAAAGGGCTAGTCTAGTTAACTCATTTGATATTTTCAAAAGCATGTATACGTATTTTCTATGATGGAGTCTTGTATAAAGTCAGCTTTGCGAAGTGCAGTATTACTTGAAAGCACTTGATCTTGGTGTTGGTACAGGTAACGTGCATGTGTCCATGTTGCCTAGATCTCGGTGTAGCCCTTTTTGCGACACGGCATACTCGCCCACGTGAACACGAATCCGTCCTTTTGAAGAGAACACAGATTTAGGAAGTTTCAGTAAAGACGTAATAACATACCTACTATTTCTAACGTTGTGTAGATTGAAAAAATGTTCACAGTCAATGATAATAGGAAGAGTTTTTACCCTTTTTAATGTGTCTATCGATGAAATATGTGAGTTGTATCCAAAAATAACTCCGTGGAGAGATGTCGAATAACCATATCTGTGCATACACGAAATAACAAAATCTTTACATATGATTAATTTCATCATGCCGGTGAATAACTGAAAATTAAAGTTCTTTATTCACAACCACACATTCATGCATGTGATGATACTTTACATTGTGGACCCAGTATGGTTACTTAACAATATCTACAATACTTTACGTTTGGGACCGCATTGTTAGCAGTGACACCCAGCTGCAGTTCACAGTGAACCAGTTAGAATTGACCTAAATAAGATGACAGACATTGCTATTCTCTACAGATGGTTTTACCTTGATCAGACCAGGAAGGGTGCTCCAGAACGCCAGATGAGGGACGACGTCTCTTCCTTCTCTCTCCCGTGCAAATTTGTTGATCAAAACTCCCGCCACGATGTAGATACACACTGTGGGGAAGAAGCTGACAGAGAGGTGTGAAATAGTTTAAGAAATAGTTAGATTGATCCACAAATCAGATGTTAATTATTCAAACAACTGGATACGTGTTTTAAACGGTCAGAAGTTTCAGATAGCACCCGCTATATCTCGTCAGAGACTGACAATCATCAGAAAGCGGATGCTATCTGAAACGTTTAACTGTTTACAAAACGTATCTGGATGCTGAAAAACTTTGTATTGCATATATTAGGATGTCTATCAATGTTAGACTGATCGCTTTAAAAACAAAATAGATACTGGATAACTCATTTCATCACACGTTAAAATATTTGCCAGTGTTTAACAGAGATTAACAGAACAAGTGAATTACACAACTTTTCCTTTCAATACTTCAATCCTAATGAGGCGAATTTTTCCAATCGAACATTTCATACAAAAGACAACAGTTGACCTACACAATACACATGATGGAGCCGACGCTTATGGAGACCGTTATGGTAGGGCCTGGTCCCGGGTTCGGTCCTGTAGGCCCTGGACCTGAGCCTTTAACACAGCATTCAGGGCTCTCCAGCGTGAAGTACTGGAAAAAATACGCGTTTTGACGATCGGGATATTTGCAAATCAGAGCTTTGCTCCTACGTATACAAGAAGCACTGCTAGTGGAGGTTAGGTGATTTTGTGATCTAGATTGCAAAACATAGATATTCTTTTATATCATGTGTATCAAACAATGATACATAATGTTCACTTGAACCAATATGTGCGCCTAGTTAGACATTTGCCTGTATTAACCCATACAAGCTTCTTCAATATTTGTACAAGAGACTTTAAATAAGTAAAATTCTTCGAAGGGCTATAATAAATGGTATTACCGAACAATCATATTGACGGAAAGGACAGTTATTATACATAATCATTTGTGAACATTATAGTAAATTTGAATGGAACTCATTCTACTCACAAAAGAGGTTGAGGCATCCGGATCCTCGCCATCCACGGTGAATACAGTGCTCGAACTGCACACTAGCTTCACTATGGTATGCCTGGAACACATAGTTAACATGTTGAGGTAAAATGATTCCATGAGCTCGACATCTAATTTAGTAAACATTTGTTGATTTTCTGACCTTTTGCAATACAAAATAGTACGAAAGTACGGTTTTTGCCATATAGATGGATGTCTTGCTACAATATGTTCAAATATAAAGAAATTGCTTTTCGAAGCAGTACCTTTGATAATCGTTGGCGTTGTAAGTTATGACGACGTCGTTTCCTTCCATAGAGAACAAAACGGTGTCCTGAGAGCCAATGTCGTACGATTCTCCAGACCCGTCACTCTTCACTTGACACGCCTACATGTAGATGGACGCACGTTATACTCACAAAAATACATATCACTGCCGAAAGTCATATTTCAAACCCAACGACAACAAGAGATACAAGGTATTTACGTACATGCTGAGATATCATATTTGACACTACATGTCAAATTTACAAATTTCTGTGCTAGATGAATGAGGGTTTTCCCTTAAAAAAAGTCTCCGACTAGTTTGGCAACCCTGGCATGTACATTGTAAGTACACGCTGAACCAATAAATAAAGAAATAAATTGATAGGAATAAAGGAGCTATGATGACTTAACAATCATAGTTGGACTTAATTTCATCACCAGTTGGCCCTTTTGTAGATAGAAAAACCCACCGCCACGCTGTAGCATGATTGCATGTCAAAAGGTGTGCATGGGTTGTACGAGTACTGCCAGTTCTCATCCGGCCACTTTGTCGCCTCGCCGTTAAATCTGCAATCAGTAAGTACCAGTTAGGTTATGGCAATTTAGTGGGTCCGTCGTACATTTGGACTTTGGTCCATATGAGTTACTTTGTTTGACAATGCGACGATTACAAACAGGACCATTCTTGTTAACATATCATGTTTTTATCCTTAATATTGTCATCTAATATGCTTCTGTACCTTAATCTGCTCAAAATTTCCCTGTTGTTTTGTAGAAAGGTTCTACTCTAAAATCTAAAACCAAGGGAGGAAAAAAGGACTTGTTTATTTACACAATGCTATCACTAGTGCTTCAATAAATAACGTAATCATTGAAAAACAAAAGGCATAGGTTATTATTACTCTGTGTCCAAAAAGACAGGAAAAAGCGAAATGAATATGGGGAAAATAACCGTATTGTGAAACTTTTAACAGACTCCTACAAACAACTGCGTAATACGTACGCCGCAGTCCCGGACCCAGCGAGAGCAGACAGATCGATTGTACCCGAACCGTCGTCCATGTCGCAAGAACACGGGCCGGTTTGGAAGCAGGTAGCAGATAGAGTTGGTCTGATCATAACTACAACTATAGCTGATAGGTACAATGGTAGGTAGCCTTTGCGAGACGCCATCTTGTTTATAGAACTTTGAAACTTTGGGCTACAGAGTCACGCGCTAGATTGGGGTCAACCAAGTTCACAAGATGGATCACGTGATTAACGGCAAACAAGGTGCACGCCACTGTGCGTGTGTGTGAGTATGTACGGTGTGTGTGTGTCTGTGAGGGGGGACGTGTGTGTGTCCGTAGCACTACATGTATGCACGAGTGGCAGTGTGCCCGTATGTAAGCGCTAGTACATGTGTATGTATGTATGCATGTATGTAAGAATGTAGGTATGTATATGTAGGTATGACATATGCCTACAGCACAAACATGTACCTGGCCATGTGTTGTTGATTTTATGCCATCGGAAGATATCGACTAAGTATCTGAAGCAAACAAGTAATCAACAAAAAAACAGTTCTAAAATGAAAGTTTTTATTAGACATTCAACAATTGGGACATTCGATGTTCGGGTTTTCCTAGTTGTGCCAACGTTTCTACTTCTGAATAGTACATGTGTATATCCATGATGATTGTAATATGTTCATGTTTAAGACAAATTGTTGGAGGGCTATGAAAGAATGATGAATAATGAACCATGGACAGATGAAGACCTGATCTTGTTTAATGCGTCTATCATAAACACTAGAAACGTTATCTCTGTGCGATGCCGTGGCACAAAGTCGTTCACATAAAAACTATGTAGTGCACACAAGTAATTTCCTAAGATAAAACATTAATCAAGATGATTGATAAACAAGCTATTTTAGTACAGAATACAGCAAAAGATGCGTGAACACAATATGGGAACCATCTATAACACACGTTCATACTTAACTTCTATTCCCACAAGCTCGGTTTCTGGACGTGGTTCACAACTTACGGACCGAGGATCCGGACTTCTTAACTCATTTGGTACTTTTAAAAGCAATTTACAAAATCAAAGTATCAAATTGTTTTCCAAAACGAAGTCTTGTGTACATGCACAGTCAGCCTTTCGAAGTGCAGTGTCACTTGAAAGCACTTGATGCCGGTGTTGGTACAGTTATTTCGTCTTTGTCGAAAACACGCGCACTAGTCTTGTTCATGTTTCATCTCCGCATATCCCTTTCTGTGGCACGGCAACTATTGAACACGAACAGGGATCCATCCTATGGAGGGAACAATAACACAGTCTCCTGAGATTGTACTGAAGACGAAATCACATATTCATCTTTCCTAACGTAATGTGGACAGTAAAAGTTCACAGCCAACGGTGATAGGAACATTTTTCACCTTTATCAGACCAGGAACACTGCTCCAGAACGCCAGATGGGGGAGGGCTTGTCTTCCTTCTCTTGCTCTCTGCGTACTTATAGATCAAAACTCCCGCTACGATGAAAAGACAAACTGCGGGAAAGAATCTGAGAGAAATGTGGAGGAAAATGGTTTTAGTTGATCTTTGTAAGAACAGAATAAACACAGAGTTACTCATTTCATTACACTCTAAAATGTATGTCAGTGTTGGCTTGGAAAATAGATCCTGTGTCCCTCGTGAGGGTTTAAATCTTTTTAGCTCTTGTGACTTACGGAACCTTTCCTTTCAGTATCAACTCTACACATTTCAAATCTAAATGTCGAAATATGCGATTTTCTTCAATCATACATTTCTACAAAGACAGTAAAAATTGACTTACACAAAGTACATGTTGATGTTGACGTTTATGGAGACCGTTATGATAGGGTCCGGTCCAGGTGCGGAAGTGACGGGCTCAGGTCCTGGAGGGTTGGGCCCAGGGCTTGTAGTGGGGTTGGGCCCGGGGCTTGTAGTAGTGTTGGGCCCAGGGCCTGGGCCTTTAACACAGCATTCTGGGCTCTCTAACGTGAAGTACTGGACGAATACACGTTTTGGAGCTTGAAATTGTGACAGTTAGAGCTTTGCTTCTACATTAACACCTAATGGTGGTACTATGGTGACTGTGTGTACTCGATTGCATAGATATATTTTTATCAATGTTATATATATAACAGGCGGCACTATAAATCCAGAAAGACACTCTAAACCGGAAAACTCCCATTTTTTCTAGGTAGATTGACCAAATCAATCAATGTCTACAAGTATGATGTAACAAAATTCTGTCAATATCTAGATAATGATTAGATGTCTCCAGGAACATGAACAATTCTGCAAAATTCTGTCAGCCAGAATTCTGGGAACTTCAGACAGAATTGATGCAAAATGTAAACTAAGTATCTATGGACATTGCAGCGAATTCTAATGGAACACACTTCACTTACATAAGAGACCATGGCATTGGGATCCTCGCCATCCACCGTAAATACAGTTCTCGAACTGCACACTAACTTCACTGTGGTATGCCTGCGATACACATATACATGTTAACATGTTTAATATAACGTGATTCTGCTGAATTTACGACTATTCAAATAAACATTTGCTGACTCTCTTACCTTTTCTAATACTATCCGATAGTAAGGGTGCATTAAATGGATGTCTTTATATCAAATTTTTTAAATGTTGATAATTTGTGATAAAAGTGCGGTGCTTGTCAAAGCCCTCGACGTGTGTACCTTTGACGATCGTAGGCGTTGTAAGTTATGGTGACGTCCCTTCCGTCCGTAGAGAACACAACGGAGTCATGGTAGCCTATGTCGTACGATTCTCCAATTCCATCTGTACTCACCTGGCACGCCTAGATATGCGCACATGTACAAATGTATGTTATATACTTAGAACATTTCATAAATGTCACTGCTACCAGTCATATTTCAAACTCAACGACAACTTAAGATACAAGGCATCTACCATACATTCTGAGATATTAGAATTTGATAAATACAGATAGATACTGTAAGTCTATTTATGTTCGCGAGCACTTAATTTTGCGAAACTTAGCAAGACAGGAGTTCGCGAGGTCTTTGTGTTCGCGAACGGGTGTTATCCATTTTTTTTCATATGTATATTTACCTAATATACATATTTTTGCTAGATAAAGGAAGTATGATCACGAGACATTCACAATATATGAAAATGGTAGTACTTCATTTACAGTTGGTGATTTTTTAAATCATACATCTAACCGTGTCCCCATTTCTCCCATGTTAATCTTAAGGCCCTGTCACACTTGTGCGTATATGCAAGTGCGAACATTTTTTTGGTTTATGTAAAGTTTGCAGGGAAGAAGTTGTTTTCTACTTTGACCCACCGTTATGCAGCCTAGTTATCGAACAAACAAAATCACTTCTTCGGCTGCAAACTGAACCTAAAAACAAAAACTTTGTAATACGCACTAAGGTCTGATCGAAAAACCCACCGCCACGCTGAGGCATGATTGCATGTCAAAAGGTGTGCACGGGTTGTACGAGTACTGCCAGTTGTGGTCCGGCCACTTGGTCGCCGCGCCGGTAAATCTGCAAAAAAAGGAAACATAAAAACAAGCAGTATTGTACAAATGAACAAACAAAAATCAGTTCACCGATATGATATTCAGAAAATGCAAGAATCACATTTTGGCTATTTTCACAGTGATAAACCTTTCGAATGACACCGACTTTTCTGACTGTACCATATCTACTTCGAATTGGATTGTCATCTTACGTTATATGGGAAATCGCTTCTCAACGTTATTTAAAGTATAGTAGTGTCCGTGTAAAGTAGCACAAGCACGGTCACGATGTGTGATGACGGAAAAAGCTAGACTAATAAGTGTTTGATGGAGTGAAGATCATAAAGAAATGGTTATCAATAATGTTTATGGCAATTTTAGTGGGCCCGTCGTATATCAGGGAAGGGCATTTTGGTTGGAGCTGCATTCATCTTTCGGAGGGGACATAAATGGTGGTTCC
Source organism: Branchiostoma lanceolatum (assembly GCF_035083965.1). Taxonomy (NCBI): domain Eukaryota; kingdom Metazoa; phylum Chordata; class Leptocardii; order Amphioxiformes; family Branchiostomatidae; genus Branchiostoma; species Branchiostoma lanceolatum. The sequence continues at coordinate 7,464,575 of NC_089734.1, forward strand.
TTGATCGAGGAGGTGCCTCGAGCACGCTAAAAAGACACTACAGCAACCTCGTTACTTACATGGGAACCTACTTGCTGTATTTCGGATAACTATGAATATATTTGGACTTTGGTCGACATACAACAGTAATATACAACTTTTTAACAGACTCGTGCAAGCAATACTTACGCCGGAGCCGATGCCCCAGCTAGAGCAGACAGGTCGATTGTACCCGAACCGTCGTCCATGTCACAAGAACACGGACCAGTTTTGGTGCAGTTAGCAGCTAGAGTTGGACTGACTATGACTAAAACAATAATTGATAAGTACAACGAAAGGTAGCCTATCATGTGACGAGACGCCATGTTGTTTTTAAAACTTTGAGTCACGCGCTGATTGGGGTCAACCGAGTTCACAAGATGGATCACGTGATTAACGGCAAACAAGAATATTTGTACACCACTGTGTGTGTGTGTGCGTGTGTGTGTATGTTATTGTGTTTATGTGTGCGTGTGCTGCTTGCGCGCGTGTGTATCTCTCTCTCTCTCTCTCTCTCTCTCTCTCTCTGTGTGTCTATTCCTGTCAATGATAACATATCTACGATTCATATCATCCTTGTTCATATGTACATTAATCAAAATAACCCTAGGAGAAAATTCTCACGAAAATATGCAGATCACCTGTATTCCACAGTGCGCATGATGATGACGTCATGAGCAGGTCACTTCACAATGGCGTCCCGGCGGCAGCAGGAGATGGCGGGCGTTTCGGGTGGGGAAAATTCGCAGGTGAGAAGGAAGATATTCTACAAATCATCTGTTAGGATAAGATCTTGTCATCTGGTATTGGACGGTTCTATTACACAGCATTTGAGTTGCTAGCGCTTTTATCCGATTCGGTCACGTTAAAAAAAATGCATTTTACATGTAGGGAAAGGCGTCCAAGTGGCCATGTCCTCAGCAGGGTACATAAATATCATGTACCTTTTTGATAACAGTCCACGTACAGTATAGTTTTTCCATTTCCATTTCACTATTCTTTATATAAATTATAGCGGATAATGTGTAACATCATCCGTGTGTTGGTGAAGACTCATAAAAATTGAAGTATTATTTACACATTTGAGCAGCACGGCTTTTTTGCTGTGGTTTTCATATGATAGCCTGTCGGGACGCCGGTTCAAATGTATTGTTGTCTTCAGTTTCACAGACAAATGTCCATGACATAGTATTTGCGACGTTAGGTCATATAAACGTACCGTTGTGTTACTTATGCCCCCTTTCCACTAGACTGCGATCCCTGGGCCACCACTGAGCGAGCAAAATGGACTTGTATATGTGACCCTTGATTTGATCAAACCTCCTTGATTTGATAATTGGAAAAAGATGCACGGCGTAGAATTTGTGATTTAGAATACAACAACTGTATCCACAATATATTCGTTGAGCTAACTGTCAAATCTTTGTCGTTTAGCGGTTGCGGCCTCTAGTAGAAAGGCATTTTAGAAGCAAAGGTCTTGTTATGGTACATGTAGTTCTAAATTAGAGTAGTGTCAAGGACACCCCTTGCTTGGGGCAAGGACTCAAGGAGGTTTAACCTCATTGCTTGGGGTGAAGGTGATCTGTATTCATCGGCGTGGTAACACAATTGTGCTAAAGCTCTTGAAACTTTTGAGCCTGGCACATAAATATAATGTTCAAAAGAATGGAGAACAAAGTATATGTATTCAATTTTGCATGCACCAATTTTTATCCGTTAATGTACGCATAAATAATCGCCAGAGCCTATACAGGTGAGAGTCCTATATGTCGGGACACAAACTACATTTCGGGACAGTGGGAGGACATGGTTACCTGGTGCGCACGCCGTGTTGGTTACAAATTACACACATGTTGTTTGTGGACATTTGATAGCCTCCATAGCAGGCTCTAGCGGGCTTTTTGGGGGCTTATAATACACTTTTTGAAGCTAGTCCGTAATAACCATCAGCCAAAAAAGGCCCGGTAGAGCCTGCTATGGAGGCTAGACATTAACACTACCAACTCGATTTTGGGTTAAACAGCCATTGTGGGTGTATAAGCTTGTAGAAAACCTATTTCCCTACTTCACACATTTATGTACTTTACAAAAATTCATGTTCCTAACGCGACTAGACAAACCTAACATTGAAAAACACGTCTGTTCTTTTATATCTACTATAACCGAAAAGCGAGGAGAAGTGGAATTTATCTAATGATAGTCATATTCTTTTTGTATCCGTTAACTGTACTTGTTTTTTTTGTTTTTTTTGTGACCTGTACATGCCACAATGTGTGGCAACAATAACAAGGCAATCAATACAAGGAATGCTAAATAAAAGGAGTGAGAGGATGGATCTCATTGTTCTCTCCTGGGCTGATTATGCAAGTTTGGGGTGAAAACCCATGTGTTTACTTTGCAACAGAACACAATGGAAAAGTCCCCTTTTTTTGATCAATGCAATTCATAACACCTCTGGTACAAAGTGTGAAGCAGGGAAATGCTTGTTTTGCCAAACTATAGCAATGATTTTCCTCTTGCGAATTTGCATTTATGACAATCTTTATTGACACAACAAAAGTACATAAACTTTCGTAATGTGCCCTACAACTAAACATACAAACAATGAACAATAGAAACAGAATGATTAATCTACGTACACGTATATGAATAATTCAACATGTCGAGTTCAACCTATCCCATATCTATAGAATGGAAATTATGTATCAAATTCTGTTGAGCAAGCGGAAAGAAGGTTGAACAGCTTTGAGCGATTATCATGATTTTGTGGACAATCTAGGATAAAGTGTTGTTTATCTTCAGTCTCATATTTGTTATGGAACTTGGGAGGCTTTTGCCTAATCTGGGAACATCGTAGTTCTTGGTATGATCCTTCTTTTCTCAGAACAAAAGCTAGCTAACCCGGTCTAGAACAGGGTCCAATACACACATGTGTCTGGGAACTGTCTGGTCTGCTGTATTTCTTATGAAACAAATTAAGACTGTTTACATTGTCTGCAAAAGGCATCACTCCATGTTCTATTGTTTGAAATTTACATGTGAGCTGAATAACAAAGCTTTCGGAATAGAGCCAATATGCCAAAAGAAAATTTCGCCCCAAAATGTTGCCTTTGCAGCAGTACCAAATTTCTTTCAGTTTTATCAAGAACTTTAACAATTTTCTTGATACTGTGACAGGTCATACCTCACTGAATACTTGAAGAAGTACAATTTTTGTCTGCTTTGCTATTACCCATGCAATGTTGACATGTTCACCACCATCTGCGCCTGGATGTTACTGAAAACGTTTGTAAAAACGTTGCGTTTTTGTTCCTCAGTTTCACTTCATCGTGCCTCTAAACGTGGGAGGCTACCACTACACCAGCACCCTGCCGGTACTGCGCAAGTTCGAGGAGTCCATGTTGGCGGCCATGTTCAGCGGCCGCCATCTTGTCGTGAAAGACGAAGAAGGTCGTTACTTCATCGAACGAGACGGCGCCAACTTCGGCCACATTCTGAACTTCCTGCGTGATAGTCAACTGCCTCCTTCGGAAAAGGTAAGCCCTTTAAGAAAGAATTACACACATAAGCCTGAGTAAAAGTCATACAAATTATCGTGAAAAAGGAATCTGTAAAAAGCTGAATAAATTCTCTCCTTAACCCATTGGGTGATACTTGTACTATTTGTAGTTATCTTTTCTTATATACTAACAAGTGAGATTGATCGTAAAACGTTAACTCCTATGAATTATGTAAAGTTCGTATGAATACATAGGCGCTCCTGAAAGTAGAACGTCGAATTAAGACATTACTGGAAGTATATAGGTCAATAATAACTGTTTCTTGACACCATGCAGTTCAAGGAAGTCTACAAGGAGGCGCTGTACTACGGAATCAAACCTCTTGCCGACATCCTTCGCCGGCACAGGTCCATCTTCGAAGAGGAAGAAGTCGCCAAGTTCGCCGACCAATGCCCTAACGCCCAAGACAAGGCCGAAGAAATCGCCTCCCTCCTTCAGAAGAAGTTCACCGACACCCTGGGCACAAAGAGTCGTGTGGTCCTCCAGTTTGCCCAGGACCTGTCATGGGAGTCCGTTCACCGTAACACGGTCACGGGAAAAGCCATTGAAAACTACTACATCCCCTACGACTTCGAGCAAGAGAAGAGCCACGAGGATCACAAGTGTCCCTTGCCGGAGATAGCCATGGGAGAGATGTCTGAGTCCGACCGGGGGAAGACGCTGAATTTCTTCGGGAGCTACTTCGGGAAGCTGGGGTACAAGATGGAGGTGACCCCGGGGGAGTGCGGGGAGGAGGTGTGGTCACAGAGGATCACCTGGCCCGGGGACGGGGCGGGGCTCAATTCTATCAACATCCACTGCTCCAAGAAAATCTACACACTCGACTTTTCTTAGACAGGACACGGCAAAACTAACACTGGCATCCAGTGTACAATGGATTTACCAGTCTCTCTTCGGGGTAGAAGAAGCTTTATGCCGCCGGGGTAATCTTTGGCACCCGGTAGGTAGGAGTTTTACGCGGTTGAAGTTTGATAGACGGGACAACGGCTGTTCTATTATTGTAACATTTCTGATATCACAAAAACTTTGGAGCTACCTTATCCGCAATCCGCACAATCAATGATTCAACACCTTGATATCAATATACTGTATTTTTATCACGGAGTTATGATGGACATAGTTTGATGTAGGTTTAATAGAAATATTTGATTGCATTTATCTTAACATTGATAAGGTGAACCGAAGGACAAGGTCACTTAACTTTAAGGTAATTTAGGGACAACACCCGAACAACCACGTGTTCATAGTTGTAAACAAGTCCTGAAAACCAGGACAAGGTTGACCGAAGTTGTAGACGAAAGTAAGTCTATCCAGAGTATCTTGTAGAATGCTTTAATATGACTTAACATCGGAATTTCAATTTCGACTCATCTTTGTACACGGTACTTAACACTGTCCACCGTAATCTAAAGGAGCAGCGTCGACATATTTGCCAATGAAAATTCCATTTCTCAAAGCAGGCAAATACACTGGTTTAATTTGGTGTTGCAGAAAACGGCATTGCATGAAGGCGGATATCTACATTATGACGATAACTATGTAATGGTTGAATTGACTATTTACTATTGACATAAAAGACAGAAAGTTCTATTTCTAAACAACAATAAAATAATTAAACGATTAAAGCGTGATCTTGTATATATGTTCTCTGTAGTGAAATCAACGGGCTTGTTTGTTAGATGGTGGTTTGAAGTTTGTTCGTGGAGTTTAAAGGATGAGAACGTTGGGGAACTTGGATTTAACAAGGCTATATCATCTACGAATTGCTGAAAGTATCAGGAAACATTAACATTCTCTCTATTTCGTTTGCTATTGAAACTGTTGTATGTGTTGGACCTTTGCATGGCAACGCTGTAATTCATGTAATGATACATTTTGTATGCTAATATAACACCAGATATTGATAATCAATAAGCAGAACGAACAGAGTTTTCTTTACCAGTCCGGTGTGATCTAAAATTGAAAGATTAGGATTCAGCCAAATAGCAAAAAGTGAATCGTTGAAGTAACTGCAAACATATTCATTCCTTTCATCAAAGTGCGCCAGAAATGATGTAGGGCAACCCTGTTTCGCTAGGCGGCGTGATGTGACAATTGCTACGAACTGACCGTAGTCAAAATCCACATCACAAGTGACACAGCAAACAAACCTTTGCTCTGCCCTTTGCAATAAATAAAGATCGTGATCCATTCTGTTTGTTGAACAACGTCCTTGGAAAGTCTTTAATGACTCTCCCGCTTGGCAAAATGGCTGACAAGATGACCAAGACCTGTGCGTTTTGGAGTTTTTTGCTAATATCTGTGATCTGCCGTACCTCGGCTCAGTACTGCACGAAAACGGGACCATGTAGTTGTACGATGGACGACGGATCCGGCACGATAGATCTCTCGCCACTCGCCACAATAGGTGGAATTACGTAAGTACCCTTAGGGTCGGGTCACAGTCGTCGTAAAATCGTCGTACGATCGTAAACTGAAGGTATTCTTGTGATAGTTGTGCAGATTTACCAATTGCAAATTCAACTGTCTTCTTACTGAAAAAGCTGTTTTTGGTCCTTGCTGGTGGTTGGTTCTGTCACAACCTGCTACGACATCATAATCGTCGACCTCTGCCGAATGTGGCCGCACCGTTACATGCAAACAAACTTTTTGAAGATACTCAATAAGTCCTATCGAAACTATCAGTTTCTTTGAACACAGGATGAGCTTTCCTGTTTTCCACTTCATTCACAACTGATCTTCTGTCTCTTTCTAATGTTTGAATAGGTTTTAAAGTGAGTGACCTACCTTTGTGTCAGTTGTGATCCAGTTATTCAGTACGTAGAACCTACTTTGTTTGATCTTGAAAAGGCGATATTAGACATCTAGTCAACTGTAATAGTGGCTGGAAGGTTTGAAAAATAAAACAGTTTTGAAAATAAAGAAGACGTTTTTGTTTTTTCAATTGGACCAATCAATCTTGGTTAATTGATCAGGGCAAAGGTTATATCGAAAGTCAATATCCAATTCTCACCGTGCCTGACACGTGAGCGCACATACACGTTGATGTGTATTTAGGTCTGGAAACGTCCAAAGTACAGGTTTGGGCCTATATATTGCTCAGCTAATGAATATAAATGTTGTTCTCTGTATTTTTCTGTCACATAGTTCGTTAATAGACCCACAACTTTCAAGACGCCTTTAGAAGCGGTATTAGCCGGTATAGATCAGGGTAACTTCAACACTGGCAGCGATCTAATGTCTAAACTTGACACTAGTTTTGGTCTTTTGGCCCAAAATCAAACTTGTATCAAAACTCCAGACTGATATTTTTTAATTCATCTAAAATTGATCTAGCCTTATTTTAGCAGTTGCACATGACTGCCCTTCCTATGATCTATTCTATCCATTACTGACCAACCTTACAAACACATTAATTCATTTGCAATAAATCTTTTATCTACATCCTCCGTATCATTAATTACAGATTAGATTAGTTCACTTAAATTGGTTCCCGATATTAGCAATGGTTCAACTGCCATGTATGCAAGCTGCCATGCACTGTACCAGTTACAATTGCAATAAATTGAAAAAAATTCTTCCTTATGTTAATCGATTTCTGTATGTCTTACCAGGTACGAGGACTATTACGCAGAGTCGTATCCTGACCTCTTCACCTACTCCTGGAACCCGTGCTACGCCTTCAGCAAGTCGGGATGTATGGGTGTCGCTGTATGTAATATTTCTATTAACTCCGCTTCCTCTGCTTAGCACTCGGCATTTGGGAAAGAGTATGGACGTTGAACACACGCAACTACCGGTTGACCAGTAGACCCTGCTTAAGTGCTTGAACAAAGTTGTGTGGCCCAAGGGCTATTGAAACGGAGATGGGCACCGCCCTATATATGCACCATCTGGTACGAGAAGTTGACCGTACGTGAAACCGATCTAAAGGTTTTACTTTAGGGCCCAGTGGTTTGTGACATAACAACAAATAGCATTCACAACAATCCCTCTACTTGATCCAATAAGTACACAGTTTTAGAATTTAGAATTACAATCATTAGATACCTCGAGTTGGTATTTGAAGGAAACTCGTAAAACGAAAGACGTAATCTTTCATTTTGTGACATGTTTTTTTTAATGTTTCCCTCTTTTCACAGGTCTGTCAAGTCGGCCAGACGGACCCGTCAGAGGCCTATGACCTCGGTGTGCACGAAAACGCAGATTTCCAACCGGATACTACCGGATCTGGAATAGCGTTATACTACAACAGCTTATCTTACGAAAGGTAAAGGTAATCTTTCTCTCTTAGCAATACTGAAATGCTCTATTGACGCTTATTGTTTAGACATGACACAATGTTATATGTATCACCATAATCCATAGAGGTAGAGTAGAATAGCCATTTCTAAAGATTATTCTTTCTTTTTTAGAACGACGAAAATCTCCCTGATCTGCAGCACTTCTGGAACCACGACATTTACAGTGGACGGGGAGGACCCGTCATACTTCAATTACTATGTACGTAAGAACGCCGCGGAGAAGAAGCACACACACACGCACACACACACACACACACGCACACGCACACGTACACACACACACACACACACACAAACACACACACACACACACACACACACACACACATACACATACATAATCCACACACACACACACACACACATACACACTCAGACACTCAATCACGTTGGATAAAGATTATCTAAACGATTTAGCAACGAACTGTCAACGAACAACATACAAAGCTACTGCGATACTCAACAGTTTTCATGTAATTTTTCACAGGACTTCTGTTTGGAAAGCCCGTACTGTTGTAAACAGGGCGGCCCCGGACCTACAGGCGGACCAGGACCGGGACCCATCATAGTCACTGTGAACGTCAGCATCGGGACGATCCTCTGTATCGTGTACGTGTCGACAAAGTTTATAGTTTATAATTTCTTCATTTGGAAAGTAATGCCCGTAGGCTAATTGCAAAGGTACTTGTGCTTACAGATACTGCAATAATACAAAAAAAGGTGTACGTAACAAATGTCTATTCTATGAATATATCTGATGTTTCTACGCACATCGCTAGGGGTTTGAAGCAGTGGCGAAGGAATAGTCCCACGTTTATAAAGATGATGATGATGATTTGGTTTATTACTCAAATTCAAACTTTACACCATGAACATAAACAGACTCGCAGCCAACAAGTATATAACATAGATAGTCAGCTGAATTGCACTGTGTGTTACATACAAATGTCGACAATTAGACTACGCAGAACCAATACACTAAGACGGTAACACATTCATTTTAAAATTATCTATTATCATTAAAAATTATTGCACATATCATTGTTATCTAAATTTATAACTAAACTGAAAATATTCACATATTCGTGACTATACATACATCTGATATGATTTTTGGCTATCAGATCAGACGGGGCGTGTGGACAAATGTTGAAATCTGAAAGCTACATTGTTCGGATATCAATCAAGTATTGTTCAAGTTGGGTAGAGCTATGGTCAGTCTGTTTTTGTGTTGAGCAGTGATACCATATAGGGTATGGGGCTTTTTTTGTATCGTTCTGTTCTCGTTTTGGTGGTGACTAACTGGTTGCTCGATCGAGTTTCTCGGGCACTTACGTCACCACGGCGGGGGGACAACCATGCTCTGAATGTCTGTGAGCGTAAGAGTTTGCGGGCAAATGTTGTACACAGTTTTAGATGAGTATAGTTGTATGTTATCGTAAATTTAATTTGGGACAAGACCAACAAACACGTCTATCTGCTCATGTGGTGTGAGTGACAATGCAGTCAAACTCAGCTTTTACAAAAGCGGAATGGTCTTTTTTTTCATTTGATTCCTTTAATCGTTACTTAACTCATATCTCTGAAATGAACTTATTCTTCATCAGTCATAATAAGTCATGCTACCTGGCGAACAACAAACACTCTCCACCTCTGTAGGTATATCACTTCTACACTGGTATGTATAGAGGATATACACAAGGATTTAGATTTCATTGTCAAGTCTGTTTTCTTGCAGTTTCTTTCCCACCGTGTTCATCTACATCGTGGGTGGCGTACTTCTCAACAAGTACGCTCGTCAGAAGGAGGGCAAGGATGTCGTACCTAACATGGAGTTCTGGGCGTCGTTACCAGGGCTAATAAAGGTACATGTATGCCGCTTCTGTTTATAAGTATATTATAACCGTTATATGATCAAGTTAGAGAAGTGCAGTAAGGTCGCCTTTCCACTAGCTGGTAAAATTGGATTTGTGTGACCCTTGATTGGAATATGATGCAAGATTTAAACACAGGATTTAACATACAGACCGTAGTAGTACATAAATGCGGTCCTTTTCTTTGAAATTTGTTAGACAATCTGTCAAATCTTTGGTCACTTAGCAGTTGCAGCACAGTACCGACCTCTAGTGGGGGGGGGGGGGGTATAATTTGATAAGTACTAGTAAACAAAAATGTAATATCGTAACGGTTTAATGCAGATTTAAGATAATGGCATGGCTTTGATATTCTTTAAAAGTTGATAGTTATTAATGTGCTTTTATCTTTCCCTTTTTTTACAGGACGGATTTCTGTTTACGATTTCACCGATTCGCAAACAATCCAGTTACGAGAAAATGTAGCTTCATCATATTTGTCAAATGCCAATTACAATGTCATTGTCAGCGTATAAAAATTAGAATCTATATAGTCTACATGTTTAAGACAAGACTAAAACGAGTAATTTTCTTTCAAGATGTAGATATTATAGTGATCAGCGAAACCGGTATAGCAAAGTAAGAATGTTTAAAATGAAACAGTGTACACAAGTATTCGAAATAAACTTGAACTATCTATCTATATTATGTCTTTCATTAGGTCTATCTACATATGAGGTCCCCATTGTTAAGTTTTACCGTCGACGACACATAGCATCTTACATTTCCAATCCTTATGACGAGCCCTCTAGTCACTACTTTCGCCAACGTAACTGACCCATCCTAACTGAGACTACAATGGACCACAGAACTGGTGCGCAGAAACTGCGTAGCGATACCCATCTCAAGGCCGCTATTACTAGTATATCTAGTACACCTGATCATTCTTTGACGTCACGGGGCCTTCAGATATGCTAATTGCAGAAGTAATTCAGGAAAGACCACCTACGTGTGTCGATGACAAAACAGAAGAATGGTTTAAAACATGGGTGTATTCAGGACAACATGCACAAAACGTGTCACGTTCTGACCGATAAAGTGCAGCCATTCGAAGGGAGGACATATAAGAAGTTACCATTTATCAAAACACAACAATCTGGACGGTGATTTTGAGTCCAAGGTATGTGAGTTCGTTCAAACTATTCATTCAAGGGGACACTGTCAGCGATGCCGACAATAAGCTAGTTCGGAGTTGCTACTACGCATGTGCAGTGTCAAAGGTGAAGGCCCCCGCGACGGAAACAGTGCTCGCCTCCACATTGTCTCGATTTGCATAACAACGCCCAGACGGGTCTTGTTTTCGTCGCGGGGGCCTTCACCTTTGACACTGCACATGCGTAGTAGCAACTCCGAACTAGCTTATTGATAAGCTTTCTTCCTAATAGTATATAGGAAAAGCGACAGCACTTAGTTCTCTAGCCTACCCAAGAAACTACTAGTATGTACAGAGAATGAGATGAAAAATAAAAAGTTTATAATTTGACAGACGTGGGCTTCACAGTGGTTTTCTTAACGCTATACCTATGCAAGGCCCAACAATATAATTTCACAACCAACACCGGTGTTAATATTAAAACGGAAAAATTACATGCAAATGGTACATTTAATCGTTTTAGTATCTCACTCGTCGCCGGATCTTATTTCAGAAATAACATTTTCTGCTCAAAAAAGAAGGGATATAGTAGTGAAAGAACTATATTCTTCCCCCTTCCTTTCTAACAGTATTTAATCATGTTTTCCTTAGTTCAAAATAGGTCAAGCACCCGGTCGGGTAGGCTTCTATTGTCTCTTAATGTATTCTTGGAAGGGTCAGAAACAAAGGACATTTCTTGAAAGAACTTGTTTGTCTTCATGGCTGTGCCAGCATAAGTTACAATGCAACATCTGACGAGGATTTGGCGAAGAAATCATCTATTCAATCGTTTAAGCCTGGAAATTTTTCTTCAACGTTGCGAGACTCAGAGAAAGGAAGCCAAATATCGTGCTTTGCTATAGTTTACCGCGTTCTCCTTTGAAACAAGGTAACGTCAGCTAATTTAGATCGGTATGTGGAGGGGAGGTCAGCCGACCGCATATCAGAGCATGAAATGACTGTTTCCAGTGTCACCTGCAATATAGCAGTTGTCAAAGGTTCACCTACATTCCATAAAATTGTCTGATGGAAGTATAGACGGCCATCTTGATCCAGGTGTTAGTAACTGTCATTCGGAAGAAAAATCTAAAAATTACTAAAGTGCAAGTCAGCGAGTAGGGATTTTTGATTCTAGCATATCTATATATGTTTTTTTGGTATTGTTTAACATGCCCTTGTAACTGTTGTATATTTAAAATCAAGATCTTTTTTGTCTTACAGTGGCAACTACAATATGGGTCGGAAACTTTCAGCATTCGTGACTTTGTCATTGCTATCGCTCTCGTCTGTCATTATTTTCCACACTGGAAACTTCGGGATACAGACACGATTCGTTTTGAACGATCATTCTCTCAACCTGTCTCCGGAATTGGCTTTCCAACCAACACAGCCGGGTGTTTCCTCTTCTATCCCGTGAGTACTGAGATCTGAAATCATGTATGCGTTGAGATTAAAAATCTACATGTGTGTATATCATTGCGTAATTTTAAGAACTTTCCGGTTTCTTAATATATTTAAGTAAAGCGATATGTCAGGGCCTTATGTAAACAAAAGGATGTCACCGACATAATCTGTAGTTTTGAGATACTCCTTAGTAGCCTTACCTAACACGTTATCATATATTATTTACTATAGGTACTTGTTCACAGTGTAGAAAGTCAATTTAAACATCAAACCTGTAAGTTTGTACTGGAATACTTTTTGTTAGAAGTGTTGCTGTCGAGATATCCTTGAGTAATTGGGCGAGTCAGTTATAGGTTAATCATTTCCACCATGTGGTAATTGTGTATTTACATAATTATCTACAGGTCAAATCACCCCTCGGTCCAGAATGATCCCGAAATCACAAAAAGCAGTCGAACACTGAAGTAAGATCGTTTTACCTGTTTACATTTAGAAACGTCAACTTTGGGGCTGACATAAACGTGAAGACATGTATTTGATATAAAAGATTCTTCCTAAGGCACTTCTTGAGGCCATTAAATCATTGACAGTCTTTTGTTTTTCAACCCAGTGTCGTACTACCTAATAACCACCTAATAACTTGTAAAGAGTGTATCTATGTATCTTTATAATCTTTACATTTTGATAATTACAGTCTTCGTCACGTATGCTTCTTGTTTTTCACAGGATCAACGAAGACCAAAACCATGTACAAACGCCAAACAAAACAATACCATGTGTCAGACAGAACAACTTCGTTTTCGCAAAGGTCAGAATCTATCTTGTGTTTTATGCTCAGAAAACGGAATATTAGATTGATTTCTAATACCATTGCGAACTGAAACAAGGGGGATGTTGAAAAAAAAAACACCGGCGACGTGTGGATTCATAGGAAGGGGATAATGTATTATGGTATGCTTGGACCTTTTCGTTGAAGTAGGAGGTGAGAATGTAGAAGCCCAGCTTGTAGTTATAGAACCAGTAAACGTTAAGAGTTACACGTAGAAATTTGTTTTCGTTTCGCAGGTGCACAAGTGTGGCTCGACCACAATTCAGTCCATTTTCTTCCACTACGGCTACAGCCATAAGCTGATAGTGGCTCTCCCAAGACACTTTCGCAAAGCGTGGATCGGAAAACCTCACAGCATCACGAGCAAGTCCTACATACCGACCCCTGGCGGCAAACAGTGGAACATCTTTAACCACCACCAAGTTTATGACAAAGATATGTTTCTGAAGCTCATGCCACCAGACACAAATTTCGTCACGATTCTCAGACAACCCATAAGCCGACTAAGTTCAGCTTTTAATTATTTCAGTCTACATAGATACTTCACAAATATGGTAAACGTCTCTGTTAAAATCAGGCGGTCACCTATTCAGACATTCTTGAGCGATCCTTGGTATTGGGAGAAACGCTTCCATCCAGTACGCTCGGCTTATGGTGGGCTCAACGACCTCGGCTGTATCCAGAATTGCATGGCACAAGATCTCGGAATGGAGAAAAGTCAATACAACAACCCTGATGCCGTAAAACGGTACATAGAAAATCTAGACAAAGATTTCACGACAGTGATGATTTTGGAGAAGCTGGAAGAATCGTTGGTGCTTTTGAAAAGGCGAATGTGTTGGTCTCTCCAGGATATCATCTTCTGGGAGAAAAAGAAGTTCAAGAAGAGACCATACGTTGTCAAAGTTGAAGATGTACGATTTCGTGGGTCTGCCCTCAAAACAGATTTTACTGAGAAAATGCGACATAACTACGAAACTTACAGCAACATTGACTTTAAGATATACAGCTTTTTCTTTGAGAAGCTTGTAAAAGACATTGATGAAGAAGGACAGAACTTTCTCGAAGAAGTTGAGCACTTTAAGAACGTATTAGGCAAAGTAGCCTCTTACTGTAAATCTACACGTAAACCAAAGCAAGCATGGTTTAAGGAGACAAAATGGAACACACGGTTTTCTATAAACGAGAACTACTGTCAACTGTTGAGCGAAGAAAGACCAGGCTGGGATAAGATTTTACGAGAACACTATTATGATAGCATAGATAAACAAAAATAAACCGGAAGACATGGAGCCATTTATACACAAGAAATGATTAGTCCATGAATACTTAATTACCTATATGTATATACTAGTAATGATCATTGTAATTACATATAATATCATTTTATATTGTGTATGGTGTGTTCTATATCTGATTCTGTTTAATATTTGCAATTATACATTTTCTTCACCATTTGACAATTATATCTTTGAATTGTAACATCGTAAGATTGAATCTTCTTCGTTGTATGCAACAAACACATTTAAGTAAACAAATGCAGGAGTTGCAGAAAATCACTGCATCACACACACAATAAAAATCTATTGCAGTGTCCTTCAATTTCAGGTTTGCAAAGTATTAGAACACTTCAAGAGGTCAAAGTCCATGTCCGATAGACGATTTTGAAGTCCATTTAGACAGGTAAAGTCTTTTCAGGCCGTGAAGAGGCAGTGGGTTATTATCCACTGTGTTTAGGACACGGTATTGAAAGGCGGAGCCCAATCCTTCCCTTCCACCGCCCTTTACCTCACCAACCGAAGTCAGGTATCCATTGTTACACCTGGGTAGAGTGAGAAAAGTCGTGTAAACAGCAAGGGCACAGCATCAGTGGCATGTCAGGGGATTCGAACCCACGGCCTCTATGTTCTGGGCCATAAACCCTAAATGTTACGTCAACACAACGCCACAAATTCAGACAGATCACTCCTTAAGATCATTATCAGACTATATGTACGTTGATACACAACCTAATGTCCGGACATTTCCACACATCGGGCCCTTAGGTAGATAAAACACAGGTTTACATTTGAAATCAAGAATTTCTCAGGCAGTATTGTTTTATCAGTGTCCTGAATTTAGATACACGATCTAAACAGTTAGTAAATGACGTCGACGAAAAAGGATTATGTACTGACATCCTCCGACAACAATGTACAAAAAACAAACAACGCAGAGACATGTAAACGATAGACTCAACGGTCAGTATATCCTTTTATATTTAACTATAAACGATAGATTTAGTGTAGCATAACTTTGGTTGTATTGTTTATCCCACTATTCGGGGACACTGCAAATACTGATTATTTACGTAAATGCTTTATGTGATTGAGTGAAACTTCATTTAGTCAATGTGGGCGTGCAAATAAAGATCATCATCATAATTAATGATCGTTATAACTGATAACGGGTTCCACAAAGGGACAGACTTGCACCTCTCCTCTAAAATATGTCGGAAACTAGACGCACAACGGCTGCGAAAGGAACAGCTGAAGTGTTGTGCACAGTTCTGACGTGTGACCGCCTCGTGCTTGACGTAAGAGAGGGTGTCCCGAAGGTCAGCAATTATATCCGACTCATTGGTCAGGACGGGTACCTGGTCGAGCAAGTTCTTCACGCCTTTGAAAGTACATGTACTAGTTGAAGCGCCTATTAATCAAAATCCGAGCATTAAGAAAACACACGAGGAGTACACGGATACACGCCAGACAGAACCTTCTTCAGAAAGTCTTTAGCCTTCTTCTACGAACAGGAATGTAAGTACACTCTTTCTATCAGATCGTATAAGGTCACGGCGGGTTGAGGTTATTTCTACATACTTCTGTCATAAAACTTCTACTACGAAATGGGCCGTCTATACATGGCCTGTCCCAGGAGAGGGGGTCGTGGGCTTCAGCCCTACAGTGATTATAGCCTGACAGATCTCCACCCTGGGGGGCATTCACCTACTCCACCGTCCACAGGTGGCCCTGTTGCGAAATGAGCCTTCGGGTAAAGTCGGAAATCGTTCCGCTTGAGTGATGATATGAGAGTCTGGCTGCCCTTTAACAACAGTACGTCGGCCATGTTTGTTTAGTCCCTCCGGTTGTCCTGGTCAATCCTATTTTTTGCTACACGTTGATGTGGCCCATCGTGCGTTATTGTTAACGTACACGTGTAAGTACTAACGTGACGGGGATGGTAGACATGAACATAAGTATTCAATATGACTTGAGATTGTACTGTTTAACCAGACAGTCAACCACAGTTGAATGATTGCATTCATATAGGGTTGCATTATCATACCGATCGCTTTGCATAATTTCCGGCGATTTTGTGTTTGTGTGTGTGTGGTGTGTGTGTGTGTGTGTGTGTGTGTGTGTGTGTGTGTGTGTGTGTGCGCGCCCGCATGTGTGTGTGTGTGTGTGTGTTTGTAGTTGTGTATGTTTGTACTGATCAGGATATACAGGAAATCATTAAGATCTACAATCGTGTCAATCCTTTCTTCAGTACAACCTATCACTAAACATGGACCGGAAGATTTTGGCTCTGAACGTGTTGTCGCTGCTGTCGGTACTGACGATCGCTCTGTTCTACACCGGGGACTACCTTCCACAGACGATCAGAGTTCGCAGCTACCATTTGATGAACCTTACCGTGGATCTATCTCTTCACTATAAACAATCAGACTTCACAGCTTCAGCAGAGTAAGTACTTTCAAAGCATTTGTACATGCCCATATACGAATAGAAAACACTATTTTGACACAACCGCAAGTGTTTTATTCAACCGATGTTTCGGTGACTTTCTGTCACTTTTATCATGACAATTCTGACTGGTTCACATTGCACTGCAGTTAAAGGTGTCGCTGCGTACAGGTGCAGTCCCTCAAGTAAAGCATTTACATATATACACACTGAGACGGGTATGCCCATATACGTTTACTGTGAATTGTCTATGGCATCTATAAGTCTAAAATTTTGTTACATCCGTTGAAACGGAGGTCTTGTTTTCGGCCTTAGTGTTTGTTTGATTGGTTGTTTGTCCTGGTGTGTGTTCGTAGATATTTGAATATAGTAGAGTGTTAGGATGTGAGGCGGAAAATGGTGTAAACGGAGACTATCAGGATGGAAATGTTGGCTTGGCGCATGGCCCAGCTCCTAAGTGTGCCCGCAGGCTGGCATGCGCAAACGGAAATAGTGAGAAACACATAATAATGAAGAAAAAAAAATTACAAAAACACTGAATATTTCGTGGAGGTATTTGATCTTCAATTTCTTCTTCATATTGCATAATGCCAGTTGTATCATTGTACTTCAAATATTATGACTTTATATTGTTTTACAGGTGTATTTCTCATGTCGTATCTTTTTTTCCTGGATCAGGGATAAGGGAAGCCTTCTAGAAACGTCAAACAAAACAGCAATGGTGCAGTGTACCAGGCAGAATAATTTCGTGTTTGCAAAGGTCAGTACTTGTGTCCATGTTAGTTTTATATGGCACGCAACACTCGACAAAAGAACACATATCTGTGACAGCATCAAAGCATCAAAGTCATATGCAAAACACTACGGACTATACCAGTCTTCCCAACTCATTTTCAGTCATACTGTATCATTTATGTCTCGATCATGTTTCTTAACTGCACTATTGGTTCTAGTTTTTGCAAAGGGGCTTAAAATGGTTATCAAGGATGTGTACCACAATTTTCTAGTCAATTTAGAAGATAACCGTACTTGTCTCTTATTGGAGAATCAACTATCACTTTTATTGTAGGTACACAAATGTGGTTCCTCCACGATTCAGGCCATCTTCTTCCACTATGCCTATAACCACAAGTTGATAGTGGCCCTTCCCAGGCGTACTAGGAGGGCGTGGATCGGAAAACCTCACAGCATCACAAACAAGTCCTACAGAGCGACCCCTGGCGGAAAACAGTGGAACATCTTCAACCACCACAACGTCTATGACAAGGAAATGTTTCTGAAGCTCATGCCGCCAGACACAAGATTCGTCACAATTCTCAGAGAACCCTCAAGTCGAATAGGTTCGGCTTTTAACTATTTCCACATGCACAAATTCTTTACCGGAATGTTAGATCATGCCATTAAAACAAGAACTCCCCCTGTAAAAATATTCATGAGCGATCCTTGGTACTGGGAGAAACGCTTTCACCCACCGCTAAAAACCGGAGCTGGCTCGATCGACGATTACGGTTGCATTCGAAACTGCATTGCGCTTGACCTTGGCTTAGAAGAAAAACGTCGTACGGATCCGGATGCCGTAGAACGTTACATAGAAAAGTTGGACGAGGACTTTACGACAGTAATGGTGTTAGAGAAACTAGACGAATCGCTGGTTCTCCTAAAACGTCGCATGTGTTGGTCACTGAAGGACATCATCTATAGAAAAGGCACCAGGCTCAAGAGAAGATCGTATAAGTTTATAGGTGAATCCGTTCAACTGAAGGGGCCTGACATGAAGAACAATTTCACACAAAAAATGCTGGATAACTTAAAAAACTTCAGCGCAGCAGATTTTGCAATCTACAACCATTTTCGTGCAAAGTTATCAAAGGAAATTACAAAAGAAGGACATGATTTTGTAGAGGAAGTGGCACAGTTTAAGCACATACTAGATGAAGTAGGCCACTATTGTAGGACACCGCATAAACCACCGGTTTTATGGCTTGAGAAGTCAAAGTGGAACGCAAAGTTTTCTGTAAACGTCTATTTCTGCTCACTGCTAAGAAAAGAACGGCCTGGATGGGCTGGGCTACTAAGGAGACAATACAATGATCATGTCTCAAATGGTAAGAATCATAAGGGCTAGGATATGATGTGTCATATAGGATATTATATATCATTCTAGAAGCAGGTTTACTTTATAAGTAACTGTTACTCACTCACTGACACAGCTAAGTATAACTGAAGACTATCACCTTGACAGTTGTATGCTGTAAGTGTACATTCTAACATTTCTGTTTGGCGCTTTGATTCAAAGTTTTAATTGACTGTAGTGTCTACAATCAACGATTCTATTGTATCATAAACTGAAGTGATACTGATAGCCCTTCGCTTTTTCAGGAGATGTTTTTGTGTATATTGCACACACAAGATTCCAATGAAATAAAGAATGATTCTGCATTTAGATACTAGTATCTTTTCTACGTTTTGAGTATACCCAATATTTGATGACTCTTAATGCCTTCAGTAACGTGCACGGAAGGATCAGTTAGACTTCCGGGTGCTTGAATTTAGCATGCATATACATGATATGATATGATTGCTATTGTGACTGCCTTCCAATTGATGATATACCTACATACAAGCTATAACAATGTCGGTCGGTTGCTTTGGTGTATCTACCTGACCACATATAAGCAACAGTAGGAGGACGTAAAAACATTGCCCAACTGTAGTGCAGAAAAGCTCCTCAGATTTTGTCATACGTTGTGTCCCTTGCCCGGGGACTTCTGCAGGTGCTCGTTGCAAACCTGAAGCCGTCCTGAAAATGCAAAATTCAAAAGTTTAGAAATGTCAAATGTTGGTACTTTACGAGACGTACCAACCTTATCTAAGTGTTCTTCATGAAGATACAAACTAAGATTTCTCAGTTATAATTCACACTGACACTTATTTTTTTGTTATAGCACCTCGTTTGAAAACACGAAATGCAGCTTTTAAGTATGAATATTCGATGACCGTACCTTTATTACTCCTGGTAACTCTGACCAGAAATAGACGTTAGGTACGAGTTCTCTTCCGCCTTTTCCTCTCGCGAACTTGTTAAAGGCGACTCCTCCAACACAGTACAGGAGAAGTGTTGGGAAGAATCTGTTGCGGTAGAAGAAGCACCACAAATTGTATCTTGCCTTCATACTTTGTCCTTAGCTGGATATAAACGAGTATCAGGACATCAGAGCACAACATGGTGGCAGCGGTGGGATATTACTCTGGGCTCTTGTATAATTCTTCAGTCTGGGAGTCTCGTTAGCTTCTGTATTGTTTCATACATGCATTTGGAATACTGTACATGGAAAGCAATTGTTTTACACATTTGTTGTTTTAGAAATTTTGGGGCAACACGAAGGTCTTTTCATAACAGTAAGGAGGTGATCTCATGTGTTTTTTATTCAAATAAACGTATTCATAAACGATTGAATTACGTATCAAAAAGAAAAACTTACATTATACACAAAATGGATCCAAAGCTTATACTGACGGCCAGCCCAGGCCAGGGCCCCTGCTTCACACAACTGTGTCGACTGCCTAACGTGAATTCCTATATGTTAAAAAGAAAAAAAATGATTGATTTCTAACGCATGGCAGCACTTTCCTGGTATTTTACCTATGTGAACGTTGAAATGAAACAATATTTACAAATTATCAAAACAGCAGCATCTTTGATTTCATGCAAAAGTAGAAAATAGGAAATTACTTTGGCTTGTTTGTCCTTAATAGATTGATCCATAGTTTAAAACTTTTAATAATGACAACAACGAGTGACAACTGTCACATGGAAAAAAGGAGCAGTACCACAATAGCGGGCAACGTAGTTAGGAACTCATTCTATGATACAATAGTTTTTTTTCGCAAACGGGGAAAACAACATTCTGCAGCAAAGTCAGATTATCAGTCAGGTTTTCGAAGAACTGATTCTGATGTGCTGATACTCACGTGTTGAATAAACAAACAAATAAACAAACAAACTCACGTAGCCATTCATTTGTATTTCACCGCGTACGGTGAGGTCATCACTGTCCGGTGTGCACTCTAGCACTACATCGAGACTTCTGCCGGAAAAACAAAAAGCTGATCGCATTTTCTATTTGTCTTATTGATCCAACAAAAACAAAAAAAATATACTATCAATCAATGACATTGATACAATTGTAAAATTTGGTCCAAAAATATGTTGAAAACTGAAATGTCTAAAATGGTATATACACGCAGTGTGATATAAGTAGAATATAGAGGATTTCTGTGGTAAGATTAATTCGTAGTTCTAGATCCCTCCGATCCATAAACAATGTCCTTACTTTAGTCCATCTCTGCTCGTGTATCTCAGCACCCAGTTTCCGCTCACATCCTTGTTGAAGGTGACAGAGTCTTGAGTACCGATGTCGAAGGACTGCGTTGGGTCGGTGGCGCTGACCTGACATGCCTGCGTGGTTTGTCATTAACGAAGGAAAGAAGATACACAAATCAACACAGTCATGTGCTTGTTGTACCTTGCAGAATAGGGCTATATATGGCATTACATGCACACCTTTGTTTACGGTCTTTCTGTACAACTTTGGCGGGTCTTTGAGTCTTTAAAAGTTTTAAGCTCGATGTTTTGTCCTTGTTAAGGACTTAACACGACTTCCCCCACTCCAACCAGGTGTAAAAATGGGTATTTGACTTCGGTTGGGGAGGTAAAAGGCGGTGGAAGGAGAGGAATGGGCTCCGCCTTTCAATACAACCCGCTACCCCTACGGCCTCAAAAAGGCAATGCGACCTTCATCTTTACACACAGTTGTGATCAGGCCAGAACTTGAAAATCTTAACTGTGGATCGATGACAAAGGGATAAAAAGTTCAATGATAAGTGAACCTGAAAACAAATACACGTGAAGGAAATGTACCGCTACGTTGGAGCACTGAGACATAGAGAACGATTCGCACGGGTTCCAGGAGTAGAGCCATGGGCCGAAATCCGCGGGGGTGACGTCCCTGAACCTATCAGAGACAAAGAGAGAGTGATGTAAACTACTAAAATAATGGAGGCTGGAATTTCAGCCTAAATGTCCAACTGTTGAATGTCCAAATATACGACAAAAAAAGGAGCAATCACAATCAGTTTTAGTTTTTATTAGTTCGCTTTTAGTTCGCCCAAGAAGCTAAATTCACAGATTCTGATGACAGACAGAGGCCATGTATATGATGACATCATCACGACTTGTGCTTTATATTTCTTAGCCATAGCCAGGCATAATAGCTATAAGGGTCATATATCAATATAGTTTACCTATTAAGAGAAACATGTGCACTTATGCAATATACCAAAGGCTGAGCCTTTGCCAAAGCCCCTACATGACCGACCAATATGGTAAATCAGAAAAAGTTTGTGATCAAGTTTAATTATTCAATTTCAGCCCTTAGCTAATTGTTTACGTTTGCTTAAAGTTTCCAGAGTCACTAACCTGGGTTTACTCGACGATTGGACAGAAGTGAGGTCTATGTAGCCCGACTTGTCGTCCATTTCGCACGCGCACGACATCTTCTTCACGCATGTTTGTGACTTGACTTGAGAAACCAGCTCAGTAGATAAGACGACGAGAAAAGCTGCCAGTGTCTGGCGTCCGAAAAGTCTTGTATGTTTTGTATCCGCCATTTTGAAAGTCAATGCAACTGCGCCTGACAAGCACGTGAGTGTGTAAA
Organism: Branchiostoma lanceolatum; assembly: GCF_035083965.1. Taxonomy (NCBI): domain Eukaryota; kingdom Metazoa; phylum Chordata; class Leptocardii; order Amphioxiformes; family Branchiostomatidae; genus Branchiostoma; species Branchiostoma lanceolatum. Next base: position 7,487,177 of record NC_089734.1, read on the forward strand.
CATAACGTTACCTGGTGTGGGGACAAGCCATTAAAGATATGGCGACCAAAGTACAACTTAGGACGTCAACTACACAACCTTATTTTTGTTAGTCTGCACTGCTGAAGATATCAGATACGCTGTCGAAACGTCTGTACAGAACAAAAATAAAGTTGTGTACCTAAAAAAACTATGTTGAATTTTTTTACCAATAAGACTATTTGCGGAGGTCAGGACGGGCCAGTTTTCAACTTTTTTCAAAGTCAGCAAAGTTCTTTATTATCTACTGAGCATATGCTATCAGCTATTAGGGGGAAAGGGAAGTGTAAAGTCTGTATATGGACGGCACGATAGATATTGCACAAGGAGGTTATTTCTATGTACGTAGACAATCCATGTGTAATCAGGTCTGACGTAGACAATCAATAGTGTAATCAGGTCTGACGTGGAAGGGAGCAATCTCGAACCCAGAGCAGTGTCTGGCAAAAGTGAGCGGTGGTCTGGGAACGAGGTGAGGTCAAAATTCTCTTCAACTCTAACCTTTGACATTAATTTTTCTCGACCGAGCGGGCGATGTTACAAAACGAAGGAGAAAGTGGCGCTGAATATCAGTTAAACAACAACGTCTCCAATACTTAAACAGGTAAAGTGTTTTAAGATAGTCTTATGTCTTTTCGTGTCATCTTTTACTTGGAATTGTACGCAAACATGGGAGACACTCGGCTGGCGAAACATGAAAGGGGGAGGGGGGTGGAAAAGGAAAGCCGGCGGCACCAGGCACTAGCTCGCGGTGACTAAGCAGATTACCTCAAGAAAATCATAGTAATGGCCTTTGAAATATCGGAAACGGTGTTATATGTTTTAAAATTGTCAGTGTGCCGAAACCGCAAAACATCCATTTGAGTTGTCATATCAAGCAGATGTCTATAGCTTCACTCAAGTTATTTCTTGATATGTAGAAGAGACATAGAATAATTCTTTATTAAGCTTGACATAATCCGGAGTATTTGTGTTTTCTGTTATTGTTTTCTGCATTTCGCGTTTGAGGTTGATACTTTTCTGCAATCTCGAAATTATTATCTGTAGGGAAAGTTACTATCTTTAGGGGAAGTTATTTTTCTTTAGGGGACCACCCCAAAGATTGATAAATGAAGACATAAATAAATTATCATCTTTGTAAACTCCAGGTTGCAGGTTGGCATTGTGAACCGTGAAGACGAGGAGATGGCCACAGTAGATAGCTCAGTAGAACTAGAAGGTGCCACTGCTGCTACAGGTGATGGACTCACTCACTCCATGCGGAAAAATGGCAGGTAAAGGGCCCCAACTCTAATATATTATGAAAACGCTAAAATATTATGCATAATAATATTGGCATCCTTTGGGATGTCTTCTATTGTTTTGATGCAGGAGAGTGGGGGCATTCTTGTATGGAGGGGGTACTCCCGTGTATGACTGCTATACTACAGAGCTGTTTGAAGACACAACCACTGCAAAAGTAGATGCATTTACAGTAATGGAGTGGAAAGGGAACAGAAAGTATAAAGGGTAGTAGAAAATGATAAAGAGAAGTAAGGGAAGTATTTACTGTAAATGCATTGCATTTCTAGGTGGTTTGATGTTCGAAGTTTTCACCACTAACTTAACCGCGGAAATGCTTGTTTTGTCTTCTGTCCTGACCCACCGCCTTGTTTCAACCGTGAACTAAAACCTGTGACCACGAAATTAAATCACAGCAAACTCAAAAATGCATTTACAGCCTGAGAAAACCCTGAACCTTGGTCTGTGTCCCTCAGGTTTGTGAACCCGTGGCCTGGCTGGGCCCTGCCCTCCTTTACTGGCTCTCCAAACATGTTCCAATTGATGTGGAAGTTTACCACGGGCTCGGGGGACCAGAGTTCTATTCCCAGTCAGGAGGTAAGCACCTAGACGTAGGCACTGATAACTGGCTCTTTTTCTCTACCAGATTTGTTAACCCATGGCCGGAGTGGTGCTTCCCATCAGCAACTAAAGGGATGAAAATGATGTGGAAGTTTGCTACAGGTTCCGGCGACCAGAGCAACATTCCCTCACAAGAGGTGAGTTCTTAGATACGGTACTCCAAAGCTAACTGGGAATTTTCTTTTCCCCAGATTTCAGAACCCATGGCCAGGATGGGCTCTGCCTACCTTGAGAGACGGGGTGAGAGCTTTCTGGGCATTCGCTGTAGGTTCTGGGGATAGTAGTAAAATTCCTTCACAGGAGGTAAGAGAAAGAGGAACGTCCACTCACAAGAGATTCTAATCACATGTTCTTTCAGGTTTCTGAATCCGTGGCTGAATTGGAGACTGCCTTCACTAGTGAGAAGGTGTTGTTTAGCTGTAGTGTAAGCTTGCCTTTGGCCTTGGCCTCTGAGACAAGAGTAACATACCAAGCAGGGAGGTAAGGGGTAAAATGAAGTACTAGTATGATGATCAAGTATATTGTATTAAGTGTGGATTTTCATATAAGTTGCACTGCTGGGTTAAAGGGTCAACTTGATAAAACCTTCCTTACAATAATGGTTTAATCCCAATACTAGGCAAATTTTGATATGTACTAGTAGTAGTGTTAGAATTTGATAGCTATGCTTTCATGAATATATATATATAACTGCAACTACCGGTATCAGCTTGCTAATGGTATTTATAACATTTTCCTCTTTTTCCTCTTCACTGCATTTCAGCATTTTATGAGCTCTATATCTGGTTGGTAATGTTAGCAACCATGTAAATCTGTTAAAAGCTTTTGTATAGTTGTATTATCCTTTATAGATGTGAGTAAATTTTCTTGTGTTTGAAAGCAGTTTTTTCCATAATGTTATATATGTACGGTAGCCGATTTACTTTCATGCTTTTCTAAAACTGATCTGTACTGATGTTGTTACCTCAGGTACTGGACACCACTCTTCCTATTGTAACTCCAGACTTCAGCAGTCCTGTACCAGAGGATGGCATGAAGGTAACTTGGCTCGGCCACGCTTCCGTTCTCGTTCAGTTCGAAAACATCAGCGTCCTCACGGACCCCATCTTCAGCCAGCGCGCCGCTCCGTTCCAGTTCATGGGGCCGAAGCGATATCGCGGCCCTCCGTGTAGTGTACAGGATCTCCCCGCGGTCGATGTGGTTGTGATCAGCCATAACCACTACGATCACCTGGACTACAACACTGTAAAAGACTTGCACAAGCGGTTTGGGGAGAAACTGTGTTGGCACGTACCGTTGGGTATGTCCTCCTGGATGAAGGGCATGGGGTGCGAGAATGTGGTGGAACAGGATTGGTGGCAGGAGGCGCGTGTGAAAGACCGCGAGGACATCAAAGTCGTGTTCACGCCGGCGGCACACTGGTGCAAACGTGGCCCAACCGACGACAACCTGGTCCTGTGGGGAAGCTGGTGCGTGATTGGACGCAGGTCTCGCTTCTTCTTCGGGGGAGACACGGGGTACTGTCATGGCTTCAAGGAGATTGGGCAAAAATATGGTCCATTCAACCTGGCAGCCATTCCTATAGGAGCTTATGAACCAAGGTAAGTTATTATGTAATAAAAATTATATTGAAAAGCAAGAGAAAAATTTAAAAAACATAACGGTAGGCTTAAGTCAAGCTTTGGAATGAATATTTGGTTATAGGAACTAACATGTGGTTGCCTGCACTGCTATGATTAAAACCGTATTGACAAGTAGCTGAAGCTTCTTGACATTTTCATCCAATGGAAAACTATACCAGATGGTCTCATTTTCTCTGCAAAATTATTTTCATTGCAAATCGTTTTGCAGAGATTTCATGAAGAATCAGCATGTGAACCCAGAAGAGGCCGTGCAGATTCACCAGGATGTCCTGGCCAAACAGTCCCTGGGAATCCACTGGGGAACCTTCAAACTTACCTTTGAGGTAGGTGGATAAAATGAACAAAATCACATGTAAAAACAATGGGAGAAGTTAAAGGTTCTGTAAATCTGGCTTCATGTCTATTCTGATTTGAGTACAATGAGACAAATACCCCAAAAGTGCTATTTGGATTCCTGGTTGAACCTGCACAGGCCTTCAGAGGTTGGACATATCAGATTTCTTGAAACAAATCAATATTAGAGTTTGTGTTTTGTACGTTCGTTCTTGCCAGTTAGCTCTCTAATCACAGATTTGATTAAGCCAGGTTTACACATCAATAATGTCTCCCTCTTGATTTTACAGTGTTATTGCTATAGTATAGTGTGTTTGCACGTGATGTCACAGCTGCCATACTGGTTGAAGCGGTAGACCTGTAGGCCCGGGAAAAGATTGCTGTGTTCCGGTTTCCTAAGAATTTGACAGTCATTACACATACAGATTCTTTACACATTTACCTTCCAACAATCCAGCATGGCAGACAGTCACATAAGTGCAAACACCCTATCCACAGTGATTAATGACATGAGACTATATTGCCAGGTGGTTCATGAAGAGCCAACATGTGTGTCCTGAAGAAGCCGTTCAGATTCACATGGACGTGGGAGCCAGGATGTCACTAGGCATTCACTGGGGAACCTTCAAACTCATTTCCACTTCATTCGAGGTACAGAGTTGTAATGTTGAAAGGACCCATGTTTAGTCATCTGTTTGAGTTATTGTCCTTAGATGTTAAGATAGGCAAAAGTTAGAGCATATTAATGAAAGGCATCTTTCATTCATGGTGTTTGGAAAATGACTGTGCTTAATTCCTCAGAGAGTCGGACCACTACTCCTTTTATACCTTCTAGATCTAGTTCCATCTAGGGTGTGGTCTGAACATGTACATATACAATAAGAAACATTTGCAGTTTTACCTCAGAAATGCTTGATAGTATACATGTCAATTAATGGTTAAGAGTTTATATTTTTGGGGTGAATTTGAAGTGCTTTTGGTAAATGTTACTAGTTTAGTTATAAAAGATAAAAATCTGCTGACCATGTGTCACTAGAAATACTAGTTCTTCACATGTGATAGAGTAGGAGAGATCCCAATGAAACAAAAGTAGAACTACAGTCAACATTGACACAGTGGAAGTACAGTGTACCACTGGCTTTTAGAAAATGGAAAATATGAACGAATACACTTCTCTTGCAGGGCTACTTGGAACCAAGGTCAAGGGTTAAGGAAGCCATGGAGGCCAAGGGGTTAAAGGTCGAGGACTTCTTCACACTGGACCATGGTGGGTCAAAGGTCATTACCATTCCTCAGACTGAACCCAGCATTGAGAAGGAGACAGCTACATAGAGACAGTACTTCTCAGTATAGCTTATGACTGGACTTTACATATATATGTATAGTTTATGACTTGGATTTTACTTAAAAAAAGAGATGCTTATTGACGATGACAATGAAGGTTATTTCATATTCATGCCCCATTTGGGATAAATGCAGTATGTTTCAGATGCAAAGAGAGTAATAGGGAAACTATGGTATGGTTTATCTATACGTATAGTTTACATGCTTCTTCTACATGTGTAGACAAATTTACAGAGGTTTTCCATTCATCGTAGTTAGATGATGACATTACATATGAGAACATTTCGTCCTTTGTTAGACGTGCATTGATTATTTTGTATAGGCCGTATGCTTAGGATGTGGATTGTCAATCAATTTGTGGCCTATTTACGAATGAAAAAATATAGGGAAATCATTGACATGCAGATTTTAAACGTCTATTGGCCATTGTCAAAACAAGACATTCCTCTTGTACTGCAGCTTGCAAGCTTGCAAATATTAATAATATATTACTACAAGAAGTTGTGTTTAGGTACAGGGTGAATTGTGTTGCATCTATAGAGAGGTTAACCCTGTCTTCAATGCCGCATGCAGTTGCATGAGAATATTAAGTGCACTTATTGCCTAAAAGCATTGATTTGTCTATAGAGGATGATCTCAACAATGAAAAGTGCACCTTTTGTTATTCTGCTTCTCAAAGTTTTTACTTGTTATCAATAAAGAATATGATATACTCCCACTGAATTATGCTGTGACTTTTATTTTGAAACAGAAAACACAGTACTGAGAAGTTTTTTTGTTGTTTCATCACATCTCAAGAGATGCTTCGTTCACTCTGATACTGTTATGATGTTACAGTCGTACTGAGTTGTAAAAAAAATTTGTAGTATACATGTAGTTAAAAAATGATGGTCATGTTTTAGAACATGATTCCTCTTACACTTCCTCAAACATCAGTACATGGAATTACAGGGAAGACTTACTGATTTGGCTTCTTTGCTTTTCTTCACTATGATTGAAGACTACAATCTATCATCACAAAAGCTAGATTTGTTTCACTGCAAAAGTGATCAAAGGAATACAAATCACTGGTAAGAGTTAGAAATGCAAAAACAAGTCACAAATATATGGTCATACATCTTATGATAGCTAAATAAAGTCTACAATTCTGCTGAAAATAAAGTTGCTTTGTTTTAGTGTATAATACCTATGTTTGCTATAGTGAATGTCTGTTTGTGGATACTATGTTACAGAATTCAAAGCTTCTGTATCCATATAGCCAGTATAACTGCCCTTCCGCATAACACACCAGATTGCAGGCACACACCGCAGAAGCAGCTGATTTTTACATTACACCAAACAACCTGTCACACCTACATGTGACTTTTGCACATCTAGCTGCAAGCGTCATTTAAAGCTATCCAGCAAAGATGTCCATGCTATACTTGGAAAGCTTATGATAGTTCCTGTACTTCTGAGTACTTGAACTAGTCCTATACATTAGCCCTATACTATAAATAATCCTTTTATTTTATCATACTCTAGATACTGATTGCATTAGGGACCTCCCTTGGGTCCAGGTAGACATAAGGCTGTTTCCTGGTTTTGTTCCTCTCTTTGATGATTTCATGAATCTTGTCCAGGTCTTTGCGGAACCTACATGCACAGAAGAGGGGGAAGAAAACATTGTACGATCACTACACAACAAGTCTTAAACTATGAACACTGAACGAAATTGTGAAAATGCTATGTTTTGTTTGTTTCAGTAGTTTTAAATGATCATATAATAGGCAGGAAGAATTTGCATCTTTTTTAGTTTATAGTTGACTAAAAACGGTGCCACTCCCAATTGATACCTTCAAGTTGAAAGAAACCAATTTCTGTGACTGCTATATCTGGCCTGTGCACGTAGGCAGTAGGCAGGCAGTTATATCTGATATGTTTTTAAGAGCTAATAATGTATGGTTTTCCTGACACATTGGTACTGTGGCAGCATACTTGTATGAATATGATAGCACAATCACCATCAGTGTCATTGAGAAGTATTTATGGTGTGTATTTTGATGGTATATTTAGGACGTAATAGACTTTGATGATGATTTATTTAGATGGTACCATGACAGCATACTATTGAGTATGATAGCACAATCACCGTCAGTGTCATTGAGAAGTATTTATGGTGTGTATTTAGATGGTATATTTAGGACACAACAGACTATGATGATTTATTTAGATGGTACTTACTCTGCCACAGCCCTGGTTCCCACAGGGTCGTACATGTACTCCACCTCGAACATGCCCAGTCCGTTGGTGCTGCGGTCACTCAGCATCCGCGTGATGACCATCATCTCAAGGGTCTTACTCTTGTCAGGCAGCTGGTCAATGATGTCCTGCTCCGTTCTCGGTGCCTGTGGTCAAGATTTTAGACAATCTGTTATTGGTAATGTCCAGTTGTTTTGTAGTTTTGAAGGGTAGCGTTTGAAGCACTGTACGACACTGCCAAAATCTGAGTTATTTATAAATCTTTAGGGTGGTCCCTTGATTTAACATGAAAACTTATTTGAAGAGAGTTTACTTCTATCAACAGGATGTGTACTGCTCACTAGTATTTTCGGTTTTATTGTCTACATGCTACATGTGCATATTGTATAGATATGCCCCTCCAGCTCTGTCCTGCCACCTGCTAAGTTTCATAATCGAACACCACATAGTGTCTGCTAGTTTACAAGTAACCATAGTGACAACCATCTGGTCCAGGTCATTAACCTTATTTGTTTGAGGAAAACGGTAGGTTTCCCTTCCTTGAAGGTAAACATAATAACAAGTTGCCTTATGAAAGCAGATACATAATGGGAGTCCCAGACACTTGACCGAAGTAAAGTCGAGGCGTAACTCACCTTGTCCCTGGGCGGCTGCCCGTGCAGATATGCGGGGTAGTTCGGCGGGAAGCCGTACTCGTCATACTGCGCGAAGTTCGCGGCGGCGTGCCCGGCACTGCAGATGTACACAACCGACGTTACCATGGCAACGATCTGGTCTGTCGTCGTGAACTGTCCATTTCCAGAAATACCCTGAAATGTATGTTTCCGAATTAAGTTATGATAAAAGTAAAGTTTATTGCAAATACATGCCCGAGTACTTAAGTACAAACAACACAAATGATAATGAAAAAATACAATGATATCAAGGGCTACAAACTATGTTATGCTATATTTTAAAATGCACATTTTGTTGGGTTTGACTTCGCCTTTTGAGGTAGTGGAAGACAGATTTACCCACTTCTTTTATAATCGGTGGGTTCTTTGATTTCAATAGAAGAATTGTTTTCTCATGGTCACGTACAGGTGGTTCATTTTACATGTAAGTATGCATACACATTTGGTATTCCATCATTTCAATGTTTGTCTTTTATTTCTACATCAGGTGCATTGCAAGTTATGGCACTAGGAATGCCATGACTCCATTTTTGACGGGATTGATGATTCCACTCGTTTCGTCACTAATGTGGCCGACAAGTACATGTTTCTACACCCCTGCCTCAGCTACGCTACACCCTTGTCAATTCTCTTTCAATTGTATTTGTTGTTACTATAGATCTAAAGGCAATGCTTCATTTGCACATCATGTTCATCTGTACATCATGTTGTATTGTATTGTTTAGTGGCTTCCTGTCAAAACGAAGTGGGCCTTAAAGTGTTTCATCTCTGTGTTTGATGCGATGGGAAATGTTTTTTCACAAATTTTACCTGCATGCCACACCCTCCCTCCTCCGCTGGATTCACGATCTCCTTAGCCCAGGCCTGCAGCTCGTAGTCTTCTGCAATTTTTGATGCGTCATCTGTCAAAGGCATTAAGAGCATTCTAGTTAAAAAGATGTATCTAAGACTTTGCGCCATAGCTGTACATGGAATAACATAAAGGATCTAGATAGCCCAGGGGTAACAAAATTTTTGCAGACAAAGTAGTGAAGGTGCAAAATGATAGAATTAACCTATGTTTTAACCGGTTTTCCAGTCAATACTAAAGATGAGTTTTTATACATACCATAGACTGCCTCTACGACCATCCTGACGTACTTATGGATGGCATTGTAGAGGAGGATTGCGTCGTCCCGGAAGTAATAGCCAGGAAGTATGTCCGGGTCATCGACCTAGTCAACAAAATATTGACGTGTTATCTCTCATTCTGGGTGACAATCAACGGAGAAATTGTTAGTGACGCTTTGATTATTCAGCGAGGAAATAAGAGGAATAATGAACATCATATTCAAGGTCAAACACTCAAGGAACTGTCGTATTGTAATAAATGTATGCATGACATTGTACATATTTACGATACATAATCATTGCAGTAAGGACAACATAGACATGTAAGAAAATGTAGCCTACCCCACGATCCTTTAAGTCTGCTGGCAGTGTTCCTTGAACATCAAGGCGCCATTCCTTCAACCTAAAGAAGATAAAAAGACGCAAAACGTTGCCATGGTTCATTGCAAAGCCTATGTAATATAAACGGATAAGATGATTGATATTTCTTCAAAGTACAAAACTTTTTAAACTTTCAAAGTATGTTTAGATACTATTCTATGGCTTTAGAATGATCACATTAACTCTATACGCTCCGTAGAGAAAACAAAAACTACGCGTATTACATAGGTACACAAAAATGTAATACGTACACTTTCTTGATGAGATTGTAGGTCCCTTGTCTGCCGATACCCATGTTCTCGTCCACCCAAGCATTGGGAGCCATCAGAGTGGCAAGGGCTTTACTGTTTCAAAGATAGTGAATGAACTTTATTACTCAACAATCGTAGATGGTACAATGTATAACAACAACTACCAAACAATGAATACTACAAGACTAATCTATTCTACATCAACACATCATCGGTAACAGCATATGAGTTACATCATAATCATGTATGAATGACTTGGTATCGCTTTTGGAATGAAATAAAAAGAAATTGGAAAATGCATGTCGTATCAATGATGATGCCAAGTAGATTATATGATAATAACTATGTACAGACAAAGTATAGTATGTCATTGTGATACGTAGAGCACGCGTACGGTGTTTACATACGGCTTTCCAATTTTTCTTGCAAAGGTTTGACAGAAATCGTTAAATCAAACGTTGGTCGTAAGTAGTAAAGAATGTGTGACACACATTGCGTAACCTACGCGTGGTAAACATTTTTACAAGGTAGAACAATTGAAAGACCACAAAAGTCGACTGAAAAGACCACGGCTAAGGATGGGAATCGAACCAGAACCTCGTAAACATCAAGTGACGTCAGAACTCACAAATTGATGGGGATGAGGAATATAAAGTGCGGCGCCATGAGCTTGAATAGAGGGTGGGACCGTGACAGCTGCCTTTTAGCAGAAACCGCAAAGGGCTCGGCCATCAGATGAGTCAGGCCTGCGGGAACAAATGATATCAGGGTGTTAACGTCGTTAGGATGTGTCATGGTCATCGTGACTAGCAAAAACTATCATGCAAGGTAGGAAGGAAGGGAGGAAGAAAGAGCGGTAGGCAACGGAAAATATGGAAGGATAATATCAGAGAATGGACAGACATGACACTAAGTGAATGGCCAAGAAAAATAGGAAACCGAGAAGGGTGGAGAAAACTGGTTGCCAGATCTTCTGTGGTGCCCAGAAGTCAAATAGTTAGACTAAGGCATAGACGACAGATGAGATGAGTGAGTTACTGCCGAGGTATATCTCTTACAACCACTGAAACTCTTGAAATGCTTTCTAAAGAATTGTCTTAATAGAAAAAAAAACCGATGCCAAAATTTAAGAAAGACAAATCCTGAAAACAATCTTAATGATTCACATTCGAACAGGTCTTACCACCATGTTTTTAATAGAAGAAACTAGTGCCTATAAGTGCAAGAAATCCTTTCAGCTGTTAAACGAAACAGGCACATCTTGGAATTGAAAAATAAAGACACATCTTGAAAAGTCTCACAGCGTATAACGATGTGACTAAATGTCCTACCGATGTGAGTAGTAGACTGGTGGAAAGACGCGTCTGCGTTGTTGAACCACATCTTAGCCAGGAGCCAGGTGTACGGGGGGTCGGACGGAAGGAACACCTAGGACCAGGAATAAGAAAGTTTTGTCATGAATTCTTACTACTTTTGAGTCCTCGTACATTCACGTCATAAGATAGAAGAACTTTATTGCACGACAATTGTACACGGTACAAAGTATGGATATATAGGTATATCATTCTCTTCATATGGTTCTTGAAAAGTTGAAATGTGGTTAGCTGGGATGTTTTCGGTTGATTTTGATCTGGATTGTGCATCCGGTTGGTTGTATCACAGTAAGAGTACATGTACAGTCAAAACTGCCCAAGAAGACCACTCAGGGGACCGATAAAATCTGGTATATGTGGATAGGTGGTCACTTAAGACAGGATTCTTAATGCTTGTGGCAGTTGGAAGAATTATTGGAACCACCAAAAATGGTTACACTGACCAGGTGATGTGGATGTGGACAAGTTTGACTAGTATGGATACTGTGTTAGTGAGTCATGAACAAAGCAACCTCAGGTCTTACCGGATTCTGGTCTCCATGTTGGAAGAGCTGAATCGCGATGGGGTACAGGTCGTCGTTAATGTCCCTGTACAGCAGACACATGGGGCAACACAGCTGGGGGGAAATACTGTAGGTCAAAACATGTCATACCAACAAACAACAAAGCAGCTAATACACTTTACCTCCACAACCGAAGTCAGGTACCTATTTTTACAGCTTGGTGGAGTGAGGAAAGTCGTGTCAAGTGCCTTTCCCAAGGACACAACTTCAGGAATCGAAACCCTCTCGATCTCGTGTCCGCTAGCCTAGCCACCCGGCCATTCGACACCACTTACTGGCAGGAAATTTTTAAGTAGTACGTTTTTATGGACATTAGCTTCGGAAAAAGCCATCAAGGATGCACATTCACTAGCCTCTACCAGGCTCCGTCCTATCGTTGGGAAAATAGTAGAAATCAGCCGAGGTACTCCGCTATACAGGGTAGGTCCGCTATACTGTATAGCGGACCTACCCTGTATAGCGGAGTACCTCGGCTGATTTCTACTATTTTCCCAACGATAGGACGGAGCCTGGTAGAGGCTACACATTCACCTGTCTTCCGTCTGATGTCTCAAGATCAAGGTCCTCCATGACCTTGTAGTTGACCATGAAGATTCTCTTGGCTTGCAGCGCGTCATCCAAGGTGCGACCTTCTAGGAACGGTTCCACCATCTCACCGGTCACTGCAAAACTGATTTAAGAAATGTTAACAGAGTCGTACAATCAGAAGTCATAAATGTAACAATACACGAAGCTTTTTGCGGTACATGGTGAATGGTGGTACAGACACCAACTATCCGTGCATAGTAAATATTGCAAACCGTCTAGTCTTTAAACTGTTTACACATTTGAATTATTTACCTACATATTCAACTGTTAAGCTAATGAATCTTCAATTCTGTATTGGTCAGAAAATCAAGTTGTCAAATATTCTAAGTACAAGAAGACAGCAATTTTGTGTTCTTAGGAAACTCATATGCCAGGTGAAGTAAAAAATCCAACATCTTTGATACCTTTGATTTGTAGTTCGGGAGTTTATGGCATACGATTCCTCGTTATCGTCAATGGTGAACAAACATCCGTCATCACAATCCATGGAGTGAAATCCCAAACATCTGAGTGCGATTAGCCTTTTTTTATGGCGAATTTAAGTGGATAAAAAAATGATTTTGACAAATGAACATTTCTAACACAGCCACGTACTTGTTGGGTACCTCCGTGCACAGCGTTATCCTGTTGGGGTTACAGCCAGACAGGCGCTGCCTTCCGAACTCACGATCGTCCCTCCAGTTTTCCACACCCTAGACAATTGTGAAAATTCATCAGATCACAACGTTTTATTTCACAATCAAAGGCATTCAATACAGTCATTTTTTCTATAAGTCAATATAGTTTATCATCAAATCTTTATTGCTCATTTCTTGACCAAAACTGGATTTGGACAGTCGAAAATTTGGGTAAGTCCGATTTTTGTATTTTGTGTGTGAGAAATTACGGTTCAACCTTGCTTTAGAAATGCAGATGATATCGCTGCAATCACACTATATCACGACAACAACGATTGGGTTTGCCTACATTTGTAAACTTTCAGGTAAAGGTAGCCTTTCTGATACCGTATTAGAAGGCGGAGCTCACCCCTTTCCTACCACCACCTTTTACCTCCCCAACCGAAGTCTGGTACCCATTTCTTAGAATCTTAATTTCATGATTAGGTTCCAAGAAGATTTCCTGTTTTTCTGTCGTGTTAGTATACTTAGTTGAAGTGCGTCACTGCAGAGGAAACGGAGAAGTACAAATACCCAATATCCCTTCCATTATATTGCGAGCTGACATACTCCGGTGTTAAACCACACTGTGTACAGAAGCTTACCTTGGGTGTTCCCAGAACTCCCTCGTACACGTTGATCAGATCATCCAGGGTCTTGAACCTTCCGGTGGTCATGCTGCTGATCTTCTGCTGCATCCGGATGTTTACCCGTCGCTTAGCAACGTTCCACTGGTTACACAAGGAAAATAAAAATATGCTGTATATTAGGCTTTGTGTGAATGCTTGTCTATTTTAGAACAATTTTAGAGCAAAAAACAGCAGCCTTAAAGGTTGATGATGACAAAAATATGAGAATCCCTTTGCAGTGGGGAAAATGCTGACACTACATGTACCTATCCTTGTGGACTGTATTGAATAGTTATGTTCATGGTTAAGGAGTCAATTTGATTATCTGAAGATTTACATAAACTATATGATAAGGAGACTTGACAATCAATTATGTAGACATTTAGTAGACATCGAATGACAAATGGGACAACCAGCTGGTACCTTATAGTCAGCAGAAAAGTCCTCATCTGGTGGGAGATTCTTTATCTGCAGTAGGCGGAAAATAAAAACAATGTTTTGTTACTCGCAAGGTAGGATAATAGCTAAAAGTATACAAAACAATCATATAAAAGTGTACGTCGATGGAGGTTTCTAATAGACATCCAGGTTACACCAGGTAATAAGATACGCTAAATAGCAGTTGCTAAAACAGCTGGAAATGATATTGGAAACTGTCAGCTGACGTTTCAGGTAGCATCCACTACTTTTCGCCAGTGACACTGAGCAGGGTTAGTCGAACAGCAGATTTTAACCACGAACTATGCATTGATATGCAATTACAGCGAATACAACTTTGTGTACTTGTGTTTGACAGTAACATGGATTTTAAGGCAGCGAAACCTCCAACTATGGTGGAAATGTTGCCTTTAATAAAACAAGTTGACAAACGACCTTCAAACCTATCGACCTTCAAACGGAAGAGTGGCGGAACGAATCGCTAGATCTGCGGCCTTGACTGGTACAAAGGCCCGTTGAGCTAAGGGGGTGACGTGTTGTTTGTCCGGCTTATGGCGCCTGTTATGTTGTCCATATGTGATTCATACTTGCTAAATGTTTATAACCAACAGCTTTTGACAACGTACAATACCCACGCTTCGTAACAATGTACAGTAAAGACGCATACGTGTAGTACGGAACATAGACATTGCTTCATGAGGTATCTAGAAGTCGTTATTTTTGGCAACGCTCTCACGGAGCGAGCCCATTAGTATACTAATGTTTGTTTTTTGTAACTCGGTTAGAACTTGTTTGACGTCATTGGACATAAGTAAGTATTGAAACGATGTTATTTAATTGGGTCAGCAAGTAATAGGATAATCTTATTGTATAATTTTGTTTATATTATGCAGCTTAAATCTTCTGATATGCTGAAAGCAACGAAAGTGGATTAGTGTTAGCTTTGTAGCGACGGGAAAAAGGTGCAGACCGAAGAAGGGCTTTGTAGCAATTTAGTTCATTTTTTATCTAAAAAGCTTTCAACCGTGACAGCTAGTTTTACACGTGATAACGGTCGGCACAAACATATCACATCATTTTATGCCAATTCATTTTCATATTTTGACTTTTTTTATAATGAATACTGAATAAATGTGATAGATAATCAGGTCTCCATACCTTAGGAGGAAGTCCTTCCTGTGGCACCATGAGCTCGTAGTTTGCCTTCATCTCCTCCATCTCCCGCTGTCTCTGTTCGAGATTGGGGTCGAACTGCGGCAGCACGGAGTCCCATCTGGTCAGCTTCAGCCGCGTACTCTTCCTGATCCACCGATGAACCGGGAACACGTCCGTTTCTCCTTCTCCCAATCTCTCTATCTCCACTTTCTCCACGTACCAGTCGTCAGGAATCCGCCCCCGCCACACCTGTAGTAGTAGTAGTATATTAGAGTATGTTATGCTACAGTCACAATTGGAAAGAGAGACCCTACCGTGTAGTTTACGGCCTGTTTTCGGAGCTTTCGGTCGTGACCCCTACGTAGCACCGTGGTACACCCTGAGGCTGCCGGGTGATTTTTAGACACGGCCGAGCCCCTGATTTATTTAACTCGGAGTTAAAATCAACCAGGAACCCGGCGACAAATAGACGCCATACACTAATCGTGAAAACACCGGGACAAGTCTGTGGCTTCAGAGCCCAGCCGTGGCTACAGCCTCTACAGGCACTGGTGCAAATGTGACCGTGGCAAATGTACCGGTGGCAACGACAGTATCCAAAGGGCAACAGCTGAATTATTTGCCACATTTGGATACTGTCATTGCCACCGTTAAATCTGCTGAGAGATTAAGTTACCTCTATCTGCAGGATGGGTCCGGTCAGCCCCAGGTCGCCCAGCTTGAACACATCGGTGCTCCCCCGCTCGAAGTCGTTCCTCCAGATGACGTCAAGTTTGACGTCGCGGGAACGCTTGCCGTTGCCGTCGTAGAACGCCAGGTAGACGTCAGCGTCAGTGCCGGCGAACTGGACGTCTCCAGTTTTGACGGAGATGCGATATTTGGGCTTCTTTGGTTTCGATGTGATGATGCCCATGTCGATCTATACTGTAAAATGAAATTAATATCTATATTTCAATGTCTAAACTTGTTGAGCAATGCCTAGTATTAAAGAAAGCGATCGGTGTGTTATGGTACCCTACCAAACCGTTTATGAAGACATCCAGGTAAATAATATTTGAAGACATGTCGACAATTCAATCTCTACACACTGGACAAGATTGGGGAATTATTTCTGGACGTTTCTAGTGAAATCCATCACTCTTCTTCAGCGTCACTAGAATGAACTGGCAGAACAAATCGATACTAGTATAAACCAAGGACTCATTGTTTGAAGTTTGCATGTATAGTTTTAGACATTTCGAAAGTCGCTGTGCTTTTGTCAATAAAGATTGTATAATGTCCTAGATCTAACTGCCAGTGGGAAAACCAGTTGAACATGTCAAAGTCACTAACTGGTAAGGACCTTACGCCTATTGTATCTTTCACATAATGAACATGTACCCTAACGCCTAAATTCCATATTCCAACTGGACCATATATACCAGTAGCACAACTAGTCATAGCCTTGGATCTTTAGATATGCAAGTCATACCCATTAAAAAAAAGGTTACATAAAAGTGCAAATGATCTGAACAACACACCGCGTCACCCGTTTATAATCCCTACTCATATCTTAAAACCTCTTACCTTAAGTTTCTCCAGTTTAAGGTTTAATAGAGATCACACAAAAGACTTTACTCATAAGCCATAGATAATCACATCAGCTATAAAGGTAATCCAGCGTAAATTCCACATGGAATTAAGTAGGATATAGACAGGCTTCACAGTTCTTTGCAGGTTAAATTGTTCAATCATCGAAAGGGAACGCAAGCTAAATCTTCATCAATTTCGCTTGATGTACCATGCCGGGGTCTTTTATGTACAACATAAATCATTGAGACACTTTGACATTTACCCTTCTATTCTATAGGTTAAGTATCTATAGGTTAACGGTAGGAAGAAACACCTGTATGTAAATATGTATACGTGCAGTTAGGGACTCCCAGGGTTTAAGGATTACAGATAAGACTAGTTGACGACTTCACCTGGTAGTCCTGTGTTTCCTTCGAGTAATTTTACAGATTGTGATCTGGCACAATTGTCGATTCTACCGGGAGAGATCCTGATCGAAGTCTCTGTCGAGATCGCGATTATGATTTTAGGAATGTGCTAGGGCGATCTTCCATTTATAAATCCTTAGCTTCAAGTCGATACATTGATCTAAAGTGACCTTAATCGACATTGAAAAGTTCTGACTGTCTTGTAAGCGAATATCCACATGCACAGAAAAACGTACAGACTACGATCGGGATCTCTACGCGTATAATAGCTAGCGATCCTGATTGCGATCTCTGTCGATAGAGACTCCGATCGCGATCTCTTTTGCACCAGACGTATATCCTTATATATACATGTATATGTATACAACAACAAGGCAATCAAGAAAATACAATAGTAGTCGACTAGTCGAAAGAGACCTAGATCAATGGACGTTCAATACAAACCTATTTGAAATGCAATACGCTATAACTGAAGATAGCAAACTACATGTCCTTTGCAAAGGGAAGACGGTCATAGATTAGAGAACGTTTATGTTAACACATTTGATGTTACACAAGCCATTCAAATCATATACCATCATATATATTTATACATAAGTTGTACCGGTCAGCAAGGTGTTGCGACAATGTTTTTTGTAAATCAGCGTGTAACGAATCATTTTTTTATTATTATGTTATGATCTTTCAAAATAATGACAAGTCGTCACTAGAAGATATTGGTGAGACCCTTTCTTACATTCTTCACATTCGAATTAGTGTAAACTACTAGAATTTTAAAATTACAGAACCATGTCTTTGTCAAAATGGGTAGCAATGATTCGTAAAATGAGGATGTAGTAAGTGACCTACCTTCCAAGACGGGCCGCTGTTGATGTTAGACAAGTTGTCCGACTTCTGACCTACTGTGTTCGTCGCAGATTCACACGAAAACAAGTTGTCTTTTCGTCGTCTTACGTCGTCTGTTGTATAAAGGCCACCTACACGTGGTTTTCACCCACGTACCGCACAGAACACGTCTGTTGTTAACACCTCTTCTTACGTCACAGCCCGACACTGTTCACCAAATGGACCATTAGAAGACTGACAGCACCCCCAACGCGAGTCAATGTAATTAGACAGACTAATTAGCACCAACCACAGTTACCAAGGAAACAATACAGCAGAACAACAAACTATTTTGTCGTCCTGTATCTCTCCGATCGGTCCACCGGTCACGGAAAACCTTGGGAGATATTTGTCCCAAACAAAGTTGGGTGGGTAACAATGCCGACAATGCCTTTGACGAAGAGTAATTTTGCAAGCTTTTTTGCCAACTGCCCCGGGCACGTATTTTTGTTGTCCGGATATCAGATTTCGTCTTAGAAATCTCAGGACAGTTCTCAAGACAAGTAAACTGTAGTACGCCATTTCCTTTGATAGATTATTGTAAGCAACCTGTCTTACCAGTCACTTGGATGACTTTTAGGTATTTCGTACCATTCAAATTCCTCCCAGTCGCTGACAAGTCATTGACATATGTAGTGCGTACAGAACATGGCAAGCGCACAACCGTTACCCACTTAACTCCCGCGCACATTCAGGTGTTTATTTTACTTGCACTTCATTTAACATATGTCCTAAGTACTCCGACAATGCTCAATTGGGCCTGGATGGCTCAGGAATGTGTTGATTACATGTGTGTATACAATTAGATACGGAAATGGTGCGTAACTTCGTGTTCTCCATCTTGGAATGCACATGCTGTACATTGGCCGGATATCATTCAACAGTTTGGCAGGAACATACTCGAAGTCCGGTGTTGTTCTGTAAATGTCAAGGTAACTTGGGCGAGAGAAGGACACTGTGAACAGAAGGCGTTTCCGTTCTTAATCCTAGCGTACGTAGGTGTTAAAAATAGATGCCATTCCGCCAGGTGCTATAACTCGGGCTAAAACTAAGGGTTTGTAGATTGTTTTTGTAGAATGGCCCGGTTCCCTACATGATAAACAATAACATCCTGACTGAAAACATAAGAACACTATTGCTATATTTATTCTTATCAAATATAATCGTTTCTTCCAGTTGATGAATAAACTATCTACATATTTATACATACATATATGCATACATATATTCATACATTCATACATTCATACATTCATGCTTTCATACATTCATACATACATTCATACATTCATACATTGTTTTGACCAGATATATATGATCACATAGGCTGTGGAATCCACATGTGCTATTGTGTGAACATTATAGTAACTTCGCACATCTGTTAACGAGTCAAGTAATCAAAGAACGATTTCACAAAGAAAACTTTATTTCCATTCGGTCGTATTGTTGTCACAAACGACGGGTACCACATAAACGTGAACTGGGCATCAAGAAGTCCAGTAATATATTCTCCGGGTTAAGTATTTACTTGTGTTTTTAACACTCCTTGTACAATTCTACCTCAAATAGATAAATGATAGTCTGTGTACCATCCTCCGTATAGTAACCACTGACTCAATATTTTCACTTGCTTATCTGTAGTTAGTTAGCAAGCGAAATGATGGAGCCAATGGTTAATACGGAGGATGGTACCCAGGCTATACAAATGAGGCTCGTCTGTAGTAGATTCTTTTCACATGATGTAGCTGGCACACATAATTAAAAATCATCAAATATATCACACAAAAGTACACCTAATCATAATGCAATATAAACATAACGTTAAGTTTTCCATACTTCCATCTGGAGTATTACACAATTATGTTTCTACATAAACACATACAGTACCCTTAATTAGACTTACTTGCTTAAAATTTACTCGGTTAGAAGGAAGCTTAAATATGAGCATACTTAACGTGCAGTGTCTTAATGGTAATTACATGTTTTGCTTTATGTCGAACTAGATTTTCAATTTTCACTGAGAAGTGTTGACCTTTTCGTTTTCTGAAAACAAAACTTGTATTTATAGTGTAATGTGCCTTCAAGGTAGTAGCGTACTTTGTTCATCCAAACAAAACGTCAAAATCTTGTGTATCGCCATATTGTAAAATGTGTTGCACACGGTACTTAAATTCACTGCATAATGACTTTGCACACGGCATTCAGGGTGGTATTGCACTATATATGTAATAAACGCCCATGTATGTAATAAACGTTTGGCTTAGTATTTGTACAATGGATATCTTGGTGATAAATTATTTACAACTCTGACCATGTTTATAAGTTATTTCAATGGTTCTCAATGTAGGTTATCCTGGTTATCTAATTTCACAAACTCATAACTTATACATTTAAAAAATCGATGTTTCAAATCACTTCAATGCAACATTTGAAAATAATTTCATATCACAAGGCAACGAAACTTCAGAAGGATACATAGCAGGGTATCTTTTGTGAATGCAGTGTAAGGATTGGTTTCTACAAAAGAAACATGTCTCGATGCCAAATGGCGGGTTATAGTTATTATTATTCTTCCAAAATCATATCGCAGACGACTTTTGACGTCGCCGAGTAACCCCCAACCACAGACGACCTTGCTCAAGACTGACTCCCAACATTTGTCTGGAGAAGGTCTGCAGGTCATGGTCTTAAGGGCTTTAGTACGTGCCCTGTGTCTTTTCAATGTCTCTTGTCTGATGAAATGCAACTGTAGATATTAAGTTTAACATGTGCAATCTAAAATCTAATAACAATATTATACATATGTTATTTCCCGGTAAGCAAAACAAAGCATTGTAAAGCCATGTTCTTTACTGAACATCACGACAGCGTTTTGCAGTGTCCTCGTGATTTCAGTCACTGCTAGCCACACTTATAAACGACGTAGACCTGGACTGAGACGACGCCGCGCTACGCCGGTGCCTCTGAGCTCTGGTGCTCTCGGTGCTAGACTGGGTCTCAGCCTCCTCGCTGATGTATTTTAGCTCGGGCTCGGTAGTCTTGTTCAACTTGTGAACCTTCACCCATTCCCGCAGATACGCCTTCGCAGCCCGTTCTCCTTGCTGTGGGTATGGAAGAAATTATATTATCAATATACATGTAAATATACGTATACACAAGTACATGCAGGAATGTCCCTATAAATCAACTGATATCAGCCTCTCATTTGAGCTCCTGGTTCCCATTAGTTGCTAACTAGGAGACTCCGTTTCAATCCTGGGTCAGGACATCTCTATTGGGGCTGTACCCGCATTTCCCGGGGGTACCTAGAGTTTTTTAAAGGAGAAGGTCTGGCAAACCCTCCCTGTAAAAATTATACATGTACTCTGCTGCTTAAACAGCAAGGAAGCTCGCTGCCCTATGTGCCAAAATGGTCAATCAATGTGGAGATGGACGGACATATATGTTTTATTGCAAAACTTATTATCTCAATTACAAATTCTGCAATAAGCGCTCATTTTGCATCGCTCCGGTGGTGGTTTAGCAAACGGAGGACTCGTGGAACTTTTAGGACATGTACAAATATACCGTTCACGTTGTTGACCGATGTACTTACATCTTTGAAGTACATTATGTTTAACTTTACAACTTTGCCTCACTATCCAAAGTACGACCTTGTTTACTAACGTGACTTTCCACACAACTCGTAAGATAAGCTGTTAGTTAACTTTAAAGTACGTGATTCAAAGACTAATCCGTAAGATTTCCTTTTGAGACACCCAGACAAATATAAATCTTCCCAATACGTAGGAGGCCTCCACTATTATTAGTGGCATCGTGTTGGCGTAGCGGTTTAAGTGTTTGGCCCAGAAGCTAGAGCTCCGGTGTTCGAAAAGCCTTACATGTCACCGATGTTGTGCCCTTGGGAAATGCACTTTACACGACTTCAATCGCCACCTACGTCGATTCAATTGTGGAAGATAATCTGATTGTATATCCTCTTCATTTCTCGAAGCAACGTCCTTTGACTTAGATGTAACTTCCAGAAATCCCCTTAAATTGTTTTCCTTGTCTATAAATAGCAACACACCTGTGTCGATTGATTACTTAAGACTTTAAGAACTACCTACGTCAATGCTATTGTGTACAGCGGTTTGAATACGCATACAACTTTTCCCTTTTAGTTATGCACAATTTGGGATATTTTTACACGCCAGTGACGCACTGCCACATATCGGCTCGTAAATTTATACTTCTTTTTTAAACCCAACTTTTTCTTTTTACACCTGTGCGTTCGATAAACAGATTATCCTTAAAAAGGCTAACACACACCCTTATGCACGATGACGTCTTATTTGTGTGCCAGAATGCCGTATGACGTCACGTAAAATACAGCTAAGTCACTCCTGGTTTTCACAAAACATTAGTCAGCACTTGAATGCTAGCGAGTTGATAAAACTCGAAGTCTCTTGGGTCGAGTGTCTAGGCCAGCGGACGCGAGATCGAAATGTCACAGGTTCGATTCCTGACGTTCCTTACAAGATCCTGCTGTGTCTTTAAGAAAGGCACTTAACTTTCCTCACTCCACCCATACAGGTGTATAATGGGTACCTGACTTCGGTAGTGGAGAAACAATTCTATGGTAGGCCTAGGACGGCAAACATGCTTTTAACCTAGGAGTTTCGTCAGATTATCTTACATATGGGGTCAATCATCAATCGTTGGCCTGTCTAATACCCTTCGTTAAGATAGTATTGTGAAGATGAGTGCTTGATATAGCATCGTTAAGGTTCAATCTAATTGGAAAAGTAAACAGATACCATAATGATCTGGGAAGTAGAAATTATCTAGAATTAAGTCAGATTACCTCACAATGACCTGTCAGAAATGACGGATGCGAGTATTATAAGTCTTGTATCTCCGTGAAATGGGCTTCAACAATTTTTAAAGTACCGGATATTGTCTGTGTCGTCAAAACCTATACAGAACACGTAAGTACCATGATTGTATTTGGATTGAACAATCTCTACAGGATTTGTTTCATCATACATAATTATGCATTTTGGGGAAATCTTCGGCTGGCTACACCCTGTTGAGCTACTTCTTGTGTCGACTGATGAATAGTTCGAAGATAGATTTTTCTCCCCGTACATTCAGTACATGTACATGTATGTCACTTTTCTTGTATGGAAAATGTTGATGCTATGAAATGTACTGTGAAATGTACATGTAACTGTAATGTGGGTAAAGGTAGTCCTATATCATTTTGAGGCCGTAGGAGCAGTGGGTTGCTATCCACTGTGCCTTGGGCCAGTACGGTGTTGGAAGGAGGAGTCCAACCCTCTCCTTTCACTGCCTTTTACTTCCCCAAACGAAGTCAAGTACTCATTTTACTCCTGGGTGGAGTGAAAGTCGTGTTAAGCGCTTGTCAATGTCTATCCAGGAACGCCAGATCTAGAAATGAAACCAGTGACCTGTCATCTCGTGCCACTAGGGCCATTCGACGACCCAAAAGACTTATCAACTCAACCGCATTTAAATGCTGACTAATGTTTGCATGAAATCGGAAATGACTTTGACATATTTCATGTACGTCATCTGACGTTCTGACTCACAAATTAGACGTCATTGTGGGTATGGGTATGTGCTAACCTTATTTGTGAAAATCCGTTTATCGAACACACAGGTGCGTACAGAGAAACAGTTGGATTTTTAAAAGTATAAAGTTACGACCCAAAATAAAGCAGTTCGTCACTGGCGTGTAAGAATAACCCCATGGTGAACAACGTAAAAAGAACTGTTGGATATTGTATGCTTTGATGTGTTAATCAAACTGATTTCCACAATAGCATTGACGTAGGTAGTTCTTAAAGTCTTAAGTAACCAATCGACACAGGTGTTTTACTATTTAGAGACAAGGAAAATAATCTTAGGGGATTTCTGGAAGTTACGTCTAATCAAAGGACGTTGCCTTTGAGCAATGCCGAGCATACATAATTAGATTGCCTTCCACAATTGGATCGACGTTGGTGGTTATTCGGGTATCAAGTAATTACTCCAAACAAGTGTGTTGCTATATAGAGGTACGTTAGTGGGAAAACGTTTAAAGGAGTTCCTTATATAGAAAGGCGAAGGGCGCTGCTTTGAGAAAAGTACTTAAGGAAGTGGGGGTAATCGGGCTAAATGTGTTTTAAGAAGTTCGAAGCCAAGGTCAGCCATAACCTGGGTGCCAACATTTTCAGCTTTACTACGCCCTCTCGGTCAAACGAAAGCGACCGAAAGGGCGGACTAAAGCTGAAAGGTTGTCGAAGCGACCGAGAGAACGGGGTAAAGCTAAAAAGGCTTGCACTCGGGCTAGGGTAGCCAAGCATGTAGTATCGAGGTGTAGCCAATGCCTACACTTTACGAAGCTAGCGCAATATGATTTCCCCATTACTCTGCCAATAAAATACGTTAATACATAATGTTGATGTTTTTGTAAACTGGGGCCCTTGAAAAACAACTGGACAGAGTTTAAATATCAATACCAAAGAATGAAATATTTAAAAAATCTGCTACAGGGATCAACTGATAAAGGTCAACTAATTCAAAAATCTTTGTCACCTTTGTTTAAATCCAGCAGTCTGGTATACTTAGATCCATTTCATTGGGCATGGGTAGAAGCACATTATATCCGGTCTAACAATTTACAATTGCAAACACCGCACAAACCCTCCACTTAAGGGCATTCTCTTTTCTTATAACCAGGTGAGTCCTCACCCCTTTGAAAATGTTCAGTGACTCGGCAATATTGGTTATCTTATCTTTGTACGCCTCAAGAATGACAATGCCCAGACTTGACAGGTACAGAGAAGTAGTAGATAGGCATCGCTACTGTGTTGCGAAAACAAATAATTAACTGTACCCTTACATCGCGTATACTACAGAGAAAGGTACACAGTTCTTGATACAACCCCAAAGAATATAATGCTAGCTCAGAACAGAACAAGAAGTAGACATACCTTCAAGTACCAGAGTTATCAACCCAGAATTGAGGTGTTAAAAAACTTTGTTTCTCCCTAGACCTATCGTAGAGTGGAACTCGTCGCCACCAATCATAGTTACTTCAGTGGTATTCTAATTATAGAGCTTTAAACAACGCTTACAATTAGATGTGCAAAAGGTAGGCGTGATAGAAAGTTTAGTGAAGTATACCTGCGGAGCTAGCTAGCTCGTGTAACTGATGGGTGGTTATACCGGCTATACAGGCAGATATTTCTTTCACCATGCTGTTCCTTGAACTACCAAACTTACAAATGGATGATATGTTTTTCTTCAAGACTCACCGAAATTAGGAACTTCTTGTCATCCGCTTCCATCTTCCAGTCGGTACCCGGCAGATAGTCCGTGTCTATGCCGATTGTTCGATGCACATCCTTTTCCTGTAATGTAAAATTTAAAGTTAATCTATTGAAATTATACATTAAGATAAATGCACCCAATCTCACGAAGCTCGTCGGTTGTTGGTATTAAACCATACAATGGCGAACGATATTACTGTATACATCTATGGTTTATTTGATAAAGAATACGAGGGGCCTAGTATTGGCAGCCAATAGGCTGGAATGGTGTCAGGGCATTATTACAACGAGCTACAACAGCGTCACAACTTTTGGCGCTGAGAGGATAGCAGCCGCTGAGGCCAAGAGGAGGGCTAGGAAAGCCCGGCTGCAACAGAACTGATGAACTGACATGACATTATGTAGACTTGCCCTACTCCTTCGAGTGGCTGTCAACACAACGTATTAAGATCACATCGTAGGTGAAAGTAACTTTAGCAGTTAAGATTGTATGTATACAGTTCAACACATCAACATTAAAATCGTCGTCACAGAAAAAAAGATATTAGTATGATCATGTTACCGTATTCAAATCTAGATCAACGCATATTACGTCCCAGTCCTCGTAGTACCTGCTTCACACTTCACTACATTTTGCTATTGACTTTTCATAAGACAGAAATACAACATTTGAAGCTTACCCCGATGTAGACTCTCTTAATGTAGATCATCACAGCCTCGATGATTGTCTCCAGGAATCCTCCTAACGATTCGATGGGGCGCCGCTTGTACCCCAGGAACTGCGTGAAGAAGTTAAACCCTCTCTCTTCTAAGAACGCCACCAACTCCTGGTGGGTGATCTGAGGATTGAAATAACAACAGATGGACTAAAAACTAAAGCAACAAGAAAGTTACAGGTATGCATACTAGGACGACCGAATTTGGATTTGTGTGACTCTTGGATACTTGATTCACTCTATTGGTTGTATAACACAAATGCAATTAATCCTTGATTCTATGATAGAGATATGATGTATGACTTTAAAGTAGGATGAAAAGGGTAACAAAACACACAAGACGAATTAAGATCCGTTCTTTATCTATGCAATTTGTTAAGCGATCTGTCTAATCTTTGGTCGCCCAGTGGTCGCAGTCTCTAGTTGAAATATTTTGTTAGGAGTGACCAATGTGTACATCTTATTACCAATTCGTTGGATTTAAATAAGGTTTTGAAAAGTATGACTTACGAAGCCGCTGTTGTCTTTGTCCAGACCGGCAAATACTTCGATAGGATCTACATTATCCCCGAACAAGAGTGCGGCGTCATCGTCCGTGAAGCGGGCACCCGGCTGGCCCATCTGTAATCATATACATGGGTCAAATTAGGTGTTAGAACGTACAGAGAAGTAGTTACCTTTACTGATAACAGAAACTACATCAGTCTAAACAAAAAATGCGAGAGTTTTTATGAATTTTTATAATCATATTATTGTATTTTTTTCATATAAATCCGTCTATGCGGGGTCAGCTTTGTACCCGGCCCAAGGCAACCTTTCAATCCTTCCAATCTCCTGTTACACCATCTTCTACCTCACATCCTGTCACAAATTATAAAAAGATAACTACGGAACTCACCAGAGAATAATTACGGACACACATCAAGACAAACAAACACACCGGAACAAAAACAATATCTCCGTTTTCACGGCGGTTATAATCCCAATCAAAGAAAATGAAAACTACTGTACTTCAGTACCTTCTTGAAGACCAGCTCCAGTTCTCTCATCTCTATCTTGTCGTCCTTGTTGGTGTTATTTTCGGCCAGGACGGTCAGGAAGTTGTTGACTGCTCTATGTACTGTGTCGTGGTTCTTCGCAGCTTCGTTCATTTCGTGCTGCTTCTTCGTACGCTGTCTGTGATATAAACATTAGGATAAATGGATCATTAAGGAGACTTACACGACGTACATTGCATATGAGAATTAACAATCATACCCTGTTTAAATCATTTGTGGTATATCAAATCTCACACATATATAACATCTTCGTACATAGGTACACACAAACAGAGAGACGCACACACATGCACGCGCACATACACTGACACACACACACATGTACACCTACATATGCACGCACATAGACACACAGACAAACACGCACTTACACGTATACTTAGTATATATATACACATATAGACGCACACGCACACACACCACATACATACACATACACACATACACATACATACACGCACACATACACATACGTTGTACACATACACATACACATACACATACACACATTTATACATACACACATAGAGAGGGTAGCAAAACTTGACGATGTGACCAATACAGTACAAGATGATCTTACTTTGAGAGTTTTGTTTTCGGTCTGACCGGCTTCTTGTCGCCTAACCTCTTGGACAGCTCCGTGTGCATAAACTCCACATCAAACGTGCTGAACTGAAACAAAGGAAAAGAAATTAAACTAAAAGACATGATTGACAGTATTGTATTTTTTTGCATGTCTTAAATCGTCTTCTGGAAAACATACATTGACACTGATGCCATCAATATTCATATAAAAACTGTTATGATTCATATGAGATAAATTTTCCCCAATAGTTTTCAAATCTTGTCTCTGTTACAAACCACTGTGCGTATTAACGTATTGCAATACATTATTAGACCTTTACGTTTGCGATACCTGTATATGACATAGAAAGATGTATTACATTGAATTGAAACATGAGTGTTTGTAAATCATAATTTGAAGAACGTTATGCTTACCAAGACCATTCCCAGTGACTTTGGGTTGTGCGTTCCAAATCTTTCCGTCTTCTCGAAGAGTTTAGCAAGTCTATCAAGCGGGAACAACCTGTTGATGAAGGCATCCTTGTTTTCCATGGACAGCCACCAACCTTGAGGAGAATGGAACAAACAAAGACCAGTCTATGAAAATGCAAATGAAAGAACATACAGATTCTGATGGAATCAAAGCCGTGTGGAAGGACTAGGATTTGGATTTCTTGTGTGTAGAATATTCTTGAAAGATCCGAGAAACTGGCAATCTATTTCCTAGCGTTTTTGTTTTATATTGGGTAATCTCAGTTCTTGCCAACAAAACAATGGGGCACAGATGGCATCATTTCTTCCATAGGTCCAGATCTAATCACCTACGAATTATTATAGCAATATCAATCAATTTTATAGCTTGTAGAGCTTTACTGTTTTGTTTTACTACACACATAACCACAAACACTACAGGCAAAGTTTATGATTTGGGAGTCTGTTGTCTATTAAACAAGGCCAATATTGCTATTCTTTTACTGCTTGAAAACTATACGACATCAAATAAAATCGTACGCCGAACTACGACGAATGTAAACTGTAAACGCGTTAAACTGTTAGTAAAGCGAGCTAATATATTGAACGGGACAGTCGTGCTGACTGTGGGTCGTTTCACCTAGATCTTACTAGACTAATGTCTGCTTGTGTAACTCTTTGTAATTGCCTTCTGACCCTTACAAACTGATTGATGGTGTCTTGATACTATAGCCTGAAGCCAAGGCCGATAAAGTTTGAATCTATTGTAACACTGTCACTTCCCATACTGTTTATAAACATCACTATGGTGACCATCCACACCATGATAGTATAATTGTGCCGCTCACATCTAGCGCTTAAGAATAGAATAATTGTCTCCCGACCACCCCAAGTGCTAATATGCTCACCTAGCGCATCAAAACGACATTGAACAAGATCACAAATGTGTAGCTACCGAAAATACTAGTTTTAATTGTGTTAGTTAACGCTTAAGGGTATTTTTATAGACAAACAGCTTTATTTTATAATGATCACAGTTAAGTTTTGTTTTTAATGCACCTATTCATTCCCAGTAATATTGTTGTTGCTGCTATTTTACGTTACATCAGCGGACCCACAAACTAAGAGACAGATACAATGCACTGAAAGTAAATGTTAAAGTCTCTGAGTGAAATTTTCTGACATGACCTGTAGAACATTGCACCATTTCCGCAGTCGAACCGCAGAGCTCTATGCGCATCGGTTCTGCGCAGCCTTCTCTAAGACGGCTTTTTCCGGGTCACGGCCGGACCTGGGTTGGACCCTGCTGCATGGGTGTAAACAACTACCTGTGGTGCAACAAAAAGACCTCAGACCTATATAATGTTTACACTTTTTCACATCTACAGGACTTGCCTAGTATAACCATGTAGCTATTTCGTGCATTGTAAAAAGACAGCGAACGCTGTGGCCTTCGAAACATTAAGAATATTTGGTCAGTTTATTTGTGTTTGTCTTATTTACAGTTCACCTGGAACCAACTAGATATTTACATCGCGTGATAGCCCATTTCCTCATCTTTAAATTGATACCGAAGTTCCTTGGATGATTTTATGGGAACCGGTTTTGCCCCCGAAAAAACTGCGACAATGTCTACTTTGCGGCGGTGAAATTTCTGCCTAGTTCTAGCTACCGATGCGTGCACTCCTGCGCTTTGGATACATTTCGATACATTTCGCGTGGCATAACAAAGCCCATTTTTTTGTATTAGAAGCTGTATGAACGCGGCTACCACATGCAATATGATAATTGACATGATAACAGTCAAGTACAGACAGACAGAGGTTTTAGTACAAGGTACCTGATATTTACAAAATAGTCAAATTTGAAGTCAATCACTTCGAACTCCTGCGTTCGAGCGACCGAACCCAGCCAGTACGTTCCATTTTCCTGCCGCGGGGGTCAGGCGAGGTCAGGTGCAATGTTGCAACTTTCAGCCGGTGTTGGGAACGTTGATGAAAATTACGGCTCAAGTTTTGCCGTCTAAAATTAATATTCTGAAACATTTCCAAATAAGACTAATATCATCTTGAAGCCAGGAAAAGTGAGATTCATATGCAAGTTGACCAATGCCATTAGGTAAGTTTTGAGTTCTGTAAAGCATGGTAAAAGGACATTGTGTTTGTCTTCTTCTTCAGAATAAGACGCCCTACAAATTGACCTCTTGTTAGTTTTTTTGGGGGCAAAACCGGTTCCCATAAAATTATCCAAGGAACTTTGGTATCAATCTAAAGGTGAGGAAATGGGCTATCAGGTGATGTAAATATCTAGTTGGTTCCAGGTGAACCGTCAATGATACACGCACAAATATACTGACCCAAAAATGGTCAATGTTTCGAAAGCCACAGCGCTCGCTGACAATTTGCTGTGCACGAAATAACTACATGGTTGTGTTGGGCAGATCCTGTAGATGTGAAAAAATATAAACATTATGTAGGTCCGAGGTCTTTTTGCTGCCGACAGGCGGTTGTTTACACCCATGCAACGGGGTCAAATCGTGACCCGCCGGACGCCGTAAAAAAGAAAATAAAGCGTTCTGGAGTGACCTGCGGTTCGACTGTCCGGGCCATGAAACGGCTTCTCAAGGGTCAACGTTCTATCGTACGCCGTCGATGTTCTTATACAACCATGTTAATTCCCATGGGTTTAAAAACAATTACCCTTTATCTTGTCTAAAAGTGGGAACTTCTTCATTAGATCAATCAGATCGGCTACTCTGGTAAACAAAACAATGCATTGTAAAATGTACTTGCTAATTGATTGACATACGTGTGATGGAAAATTTGGCCAAAAGATTGGGTTAAGGTCATTTACGAGATCTTTATGTAACGTATTATATTCTACAATTGGCGTATGTCAACAACATGTAACTTGTAAAAAATGTGAAATATGATATTTGCTTACCGTCGAAACAGTGGATGGGATAGTTGACCAATAAGCCGCCGTCTATGTAGTAATCTTGGTAGCCTGAGTCTTTGTGCCTATGTTCAACGGCTTGGAAGATACCTGAAGGCACAGACAAATAGTTGAAGTTTAAGGATGTTTTAAAGCATACGTTTCAATCACAATCCGTGAATAAAGATACCAGAACCGGAAGTCCTGCTGCAGTGCCATGGAAAGCTGCTAGTGGGCCCAGAATCTAATCATTTGGCAACTCAATCGCAGTACTATACTAACGGCTCCAACCCCGAGGCGTCACCAAAAATAGTTACCTGGTAATGACATTGACATTCTGATGGCCAGTCTGATCGGCATGTCGGGCGTGGTCTTGGCGTGGCAGTATTCCTCCGCCATTTGATTGACGTTCGTGACGACGATGCACAACTCCACGCCGAACATCTTGTACATCTGATGACAACACAAATGATATAATGCACAATAAATGACACGTGTTCAAAGCATAGCTGTTGACATTGTCAGACAAATGTAGGCAATGGACAGAAATTTATATCAATCGCGTCAGAAGGAAATTTGGAACGGACACACACCAAGACAAACAAACAAACCCAAAGACCGCAAACAAAACCTCCGTTTTCACGGAGGTAATAAAATGATACGTACATCTAAGAATGTTACATCAGGGTTTCCGGTGTCTTTTTGTAACATAGCAACGGACACACACCAAGACAACCAAACAAACAGGTCGAAAACAACACCTCCGCTTTAACGGAGCAAGGAGGTTTCTTGATTAAACCTCCTTGAATGGAGGTAACAAAATGATACGTACATCCAAGGAGGTTTAATCAAGATTAAACCTCCTTGGTACATCTAAGAATGTCAAGTCAAATGTGAGGTCATGGTTTCCGGTGTGTTCTTGTAACATAGCAACGGACACACAACAAGACAAACAAACAAACATACTGACCTAAAACAGCATCTCCGTTTTCACACAGGTCATAAAATGATACGTACATCTTAGAATGTGAGGTCATGGTTTCTGACGTGTTCTTGTAACATAGCAACGGACACACGCAGAGACCGAAAATAATATCCCGTTTTAACGGAGGCAATAGAATGATACGTACATCTAAGAATGTGAGGTCGGGGTTTCCGGTGTGTTCTTGTAACATGTTCCCAAACCAGGCCATCAGCCCTCTCCCAGGATTCCAGCCGTACCCTTTCAATATGTTAGGGAGAAGACTGCAGTAGCCACAGGAGTGATCTGGAAAGAAAATAATTGTTTGAAACATTGCTACTCACACAAATTTACAATGAAGACACACATATTAAATCGCTTCTAGCTCCATTTGACAGATGTGCACGTACGTCAAGTAGATATAGAAGTCACGACACTCTATTCTATAATTTATAACTCAATTCTAACTTGAAGGCACAAATCGCTTCAAGCTCTGTTTGACTGATGCACACGTCCGTCAATCTGATATCGATATAGAAGTCACGTACATCACTCCATGACGTAGGGAATAGTATGTTGACGCACTTAGTCTTTGTTTCATGTTATCATTATTATCATCAATGCCAATTGATAAGTTTTATCAAGCGCATTTGTTCTTTGTATGCGGCACTGTTGAAATAAATAAAGCACAGTCCCCAATCAAATGACACTCGTCTTCTATCTCATTAAAGTTACAATATTGGCAAATCCTTTGTTGCAAAGATGATGTGCATATGATATAGCAGTTCTGTCTCAATCTTTAAGTTAGCTACTGTCTCTTTCTTTGCTTACTTTCTTGGATGTCATCATGATACTACATCCTGTTGATTGATGATCAACACGCCTAACTAAACCCTTATGTCAGCATCTGAATCGAGACACAAACTTACTTCTGTCTAGTCAGTCTGACAACACGCTTTTCAAGCGCCACCACTTTGCATTCCTTGGCTGTGAAGAAAAGAAGGAATTTGTATCCATTGCCACCTTCTGTGCGGCATTTTGCGGTACAGTTGTAAAGAATACACCCGATGTGGTTACGACTGATTAATTCTTGCCGACATGTTACGGTTATCAGATGAACAAAGTGGAGAGGCCGCGGAAAGGATGTGGTGTCATTTTGTTGACGTCTTTGTTTTGATTCTGCATTGTGTTGGTGGCACTTTGCACTAAGGCGAGGTACGAGCTATGCACACTGTTCTTACGTACGTAACCTTTAAGATATGTCCGGCGGAGGAAATTTCAAACACCGGGCGGGGCTGAAAAGTGAAAAGCTGCCCTGTGAAATATGTGCATGAGACATTTAGTACTGTTAAAAAGTTGTGATCACCTTGTAACGGCAGTTAAGTGTTAAGGCAGGGATAGACGTTTAGATTCCACGAGTGTCATCTTAACAACGTCACCGTGACTTTTACTGTCACGTTTTTGAAAGTTTTGAGGTTTCACCCATCAATTGACATTATAGAAACGTCAAAAAGCTAATAAAACTAAGACATTTTTTCTAAAATTTTCATTTAGACAATTTCGCATTGTTGCACTGCACTAAAGTTGATAATACTCCAATTATCATCCTCTTCCATTGCATACGAGATAAGTTCCAATATGTTCTCTATACTATGGCAAAAGTATCCGTTTTCCGTTATTTTTTTTCAATTTACGCATTATATGCTGTATTTTACAGCTGCTTTGTATGATTTACGGTCTGGTCGAAAACTTTTTTTCTATAAACGGACGAAAGTTGATGATGCGCTCGGATGTCATCCATATAATTGATCAACATGACCCTACCAGTGTGCATTACACTTACCTAACATTCATTGAATGATACATAATCATTAACGCATATATCTAATATTGTAACAGATAATGAAAATGTCTGAGATGCCAATTCAAACATGACTGATATTGGCACCACCATGTACATGTATGCTGTGCAACAAAAAGCAAGCAATGTTAAGTTTTGAAAGTTCTAATCAACTGTCCAAAAAAAAAATACTTACCTAACATTTCCTTGCTAAGGTCCACTTGTAGGAAGTCTTCGATCTCCTGAGAGTTGAACCCGAGGGCCAACATTGCTGCCATCATGGCGCCCGCGCTAGCCCCTGCGAACCGCTTGACCTTTCTCATGACCCCTGCTTCTTCGAGTACCTAAAGAGTGAAGAAAAATCACAATTATCTCCGTTAAATAGCCGCATTTCAGTGGTTAACTTATAGAGACCGCAAAGGTTAGACTTGCCGCAGCGGCAGGAAGTATACAGGAAGTACAGGTCAGAGGTGGTAGAACTAGTCGTTAATCAGACATGACGACAGTCCAGGTCATGATAGCAGGTAATAATAACGAAGTATCGTCTGTTTGTCAGTTTTTTCGCAGTTATATATTTTCCATATGTTCACCGTAGGGTCACAGGGAGTGATCAATGGACCGGACACATGTAAGTTAAAAGGTTTTTTTTTCTACAACTACTGAACTACAATTTAACAAGACATACAGAAAGTCAGTATATTTCACTGAGGTATGAGGTCTCCGAACTCTTGCTGATAATTAGTATGGCGGGAGATCTACAAATACGTTATGAAGATTTCTCTTATCAATATGAATAACCCATGCCATGGTCTATACCGTGTAAAAAGAAACCCACATTGGACGGATCAGTACTAGAGTATTGAGTGATCACCGCAGATTAAGGTCAACTATAAAGCACTTAGATATATATAATACTAAGCGGAGGTCATGTCGATATGCCGTCACTCGTAGTACCATAGTAGCTTAAAACGTGAAGTAAAAAAGCACGGAGAAATCTAATCTGTTTTTCTGCTTACTGTGCTTATCCATAAGCAGTTCTGTGGTGGCTGACTAGTTTGACCACAAGCACAGTCGAGACTGGCTACAGAAACTTTATGTTTTTACCATCAATACGCTTCTTAGTAAAATCTAAAGTTGTTTACCGTATGGCGGCTTTGGCACCCATATTTTTGCCTTTGTTGTTTAAAACATAACTCTTGCTTCGCGATTTTGTGTACGTTTCGGTACTGAGTGGATTGCCCCCCAGTAAGATCCAGATTGCGATGCATACGGATCATTTATGGCTTAAAAATACATCCAAGATGCTTGCAATTGGCTGTCTTTATTTCTATGCGTACTTTTTGACACTCTTGTGTATACGTTGTACTGTGTTACGTTGTGCCGTGTTACACGATCCTTAACTCGTGATGTCCAAAAGAATGGGAATTTTGCGGGTCGTGGTCTGTAAACTACCTCAAGGTCAGAAGGTGCGAGTTTACGCTTAGTCCATTTAAAATGCACGGGTCTAAATGGCCAGAGAGTAGTTATGTTAATAGATCATGTCTCCTCCCCAAATAGAAAATTATATGATGGTCATTGTGTAGTTTTTTTTATTCAAGGCTGACTTATTTTACAACAGCAAGTTTATTCGTAAAGTCGATTTTTGTATCATGACGGAATGGAGGGTCTTTTAAGTGTTATCTGAGCTGGGTGACACCGCACGCTCCTTCCCTATAGACTAACCCTCTGTATTACTAGTAATAGTCTGTGTAGTTTGAGGCTATCACCTTGCTTCCGTAACGTCTGTGCTACATTCTGTCATGCCAGGGGCCGGATTGGAAATATAAAACCATCCCTTTCAAAGACTTTTCTGGGAAGGGAGCGAAAACAAAGCCTTTAATGTACTGCGTGTTTAACAGTGTTAAGCCGTAATTTCAAGGACAACCATGGACCAGCTTTGGACGTGATAATGCACTCCATATGTACAGAGCATGTCCACGGGAAAAGGGAGTATTGAGGACAATTATTTCCAATCAGACAAAGAGATTTAGCTTGACTTTTTGCTAAGGCTTTTAACGACAAAGACAAGATCTAAACCAACAAAAGGCCTCTCCGTTGCAAAGAGAAATATATTAGCACAGTGGCTTGGCACTTGAAGAATTTGTGCCTTTGGACACAGCGTTTCTTAAAGAGACTTTGTTGCAAAACACTCGGTTCGCCGAGCATGACATTTGTTCAAGCGTACATAAGCACACAGGGCATAGTTGTGCCATCTTGGGTAAACAAATTAAGGAGTTCGCACTAAGCTTTAAAGTAAATGCTCACTAGTACTCTCGTCGCTGGTCCTATAACGTGGGAAAAGTTTGTTTTTTTTCTTCAACAAAATTACTTAACTATTCACTAAACTATTCCTTAATATCCGTATGGTATCAATAGGAAAAACCACTTCCTCGGCTTGTATCAACACCTAGACGGAAGCGGTAATAAGCTAATTATCTCATACTTAAAATCAAACAAATCGGGGGGAACGGTGTAATATCAAACTTCCGCAATCTTACCACAGGAAGTTTTGTTTCCTTCCCCTAGCTGCCAGTGTGAATCGCGACCAAGGCCCAGGAAAATATCGGTCTATTTCATTATTCCAAGGGTAGGGTTTCTCATGTGTTATTAGTCAAGTCTATTAGGTGAAAGGAGAGCCAAAGTCAACGCCGGGTAGCCAAACAAAAGTCTGAAACGACACTTGCCGTCTGTTGTCACGAAGAATGGTAAAAAGGTTACTATGCTAGCACAATGTCAAGTGTGTCTATGACTTAAGCGTCTCGTTAGACAAACATCTTCTTCTAACAGAATATCAAGTGTCTCTGAGAGCACACCTGTCTGGGATAAGTGTAGTCTAGTGTGTGTTTCGCCATACGGTTAGCTCTTACGCTTTGTACTTTGCACAATGTTTTGATCATACATATTATTATTGCATCGTTGCTACAGTGAGATACACTATAGACGCTAATGATGCGAAAGCGATATCGTTCAGTGTTAAGTTCAGATTGATATATATTGGTGATTGTTATATTGTCATTGACGTATATCGTCTTTTGTTAAAATCCTGGCGAGCATTTTTGATAATAGATGCTTGGAAAATCGTTCGACCCTTTTTCGTTTCGATAAGTACAACAGCAGACGCTGTAAAACATAACTGTTACATCAAACAATCGGGATTTAAGTTGCCGTGTAACAATTCAATTGTATTGGATGCGTTGATTAAACCTAACTACTCGCTTTTAATGATTGCAAAAATACTTTCACAAGGCGTACAGATATCAATATAGCAACACATGCACATTAAACAGACGGTTTAAAACATAGCTGTTGAATCAGACAATGGGGATTTGTGTTGCTATGTAACAGTTCAGATGTATTATAATTGTTATTCAAACCCAACTACTGCTTAATAATTGGTAAAAAAAATGAAAAGGAGTACAGACAGAACGTCTATGAAGGATAGATATCCAGGAAATAAGATATACAAGATTATAGTTACTCAAGCAACTGGATAAAGTTTGGAAACTGTCAACAGACATTGATCCATAAGACTACTTCAAATTGATCCATAAGACTACGTACTTCAATTAAGACTAGGTTTTGTGAATATGATCCACCTATAGCCCCTTACAATGCACCGTTCTTACCCCACTTCCTTTCTTATTGTTCCATGCTACAACAGAGAATTGTCCCTTTTTGGTGACCATAATCTACTTGTTCCTAAGTTTTAGTATCTATAGTAATTGGCATTACCATGAGCCACGGACATAAAAACACGACTTTTTGTTTTGCCAACCGTGTATAATTTGCTTAGAAGTACTTCTTAAACATATCTATCTGTTAATGTCTGTTGTTATGTTTGTCATAGAGATGTTAGGCGGGGTTGTTACTATCTATATCCCCGGCTATTATCTTGGGAATGCTTTACTTAGAGAGGACTATAATTCATACTTTGTACTGCCGTTGACCTATATTTTGTACTTGTCAAGGTAACTAGTAATAACCTATTGTTACTTACATGCATGTATCACGATCTCACACAATAGAATATGTACCTAATAATAATTTCACAAGGCGACACGACATATGAATCAGAGGCTTACGCCACGTGCAGCTGTAAACGTATGTTTTGATAGTTCAACACCTAACCACTTTATGGGCCAGTTAACAATACGGAACGAAAGAACAATGTCCGCCAGGTCATTTAGTTGTCACTGATTAGCATATTAAATTGTCTGAACAATTGTTGTCACCGTAGCGATATATTTGTTCTGGATATGGTACCAGTACTGATATGAGTACCTAACACTTAAAACTCACGATTCTTTCCATACAATGCATTTGGATATACTGCATTAACTTAAATACTACCTGTATTGTTGACACCAATCATTTTGGCATAGTTTCATGAAATGTGACACGAAGTTAAGTACTCACTCTGACGGCTCCAACATACGCCAGTCCCCTCGTACCGCCTCCCTCAAACACCAGATTTTCAAAAGGAAAGTCGTAGTCCGAATATTTTTCTTCGGCAGGATTGTCAAACAGCAAGTTCCTCGTGGAAAGACGTTGGAAAAGTTTCGGATTAACCGGCTTGGCCTCTATTTTAGACTTCCTATTGCCCATGTCGGTTGGTCGTCGAAGTACGTCTGTCCTACTTGTGGTAGCAGCTAGACCAATACGAAGGCGTGTCTGTTAGCAGCAGTACACTTGTAACACTTCTGAGTGTTCGTCGTCAAACTCTCAATACAAGAAGTCCCGAAACGACATGGGAGTGTCGCAAAGTGTCATGCTATGCAAATTAGACGTGGCAGCAAAAGGGACGGGGAAATTCCAAAATCGTCTCTCGTCAGAGGCGCGCCCTCAGTACATAGTTCCACACCACTCCAAATGAATGGTAATATTTAGTACACTACGGCATAGCATAGAAATCAAGAGTATCGTTACGTCAGTGTTGATGTACGGTATTACTTACAGGCCACCAGAGTCAAATTCGTCTGCTATGACGTACGGTAGAATGTACACACGAACAAACAACTCCAGTCGTCGTCATGGCGACAAATAGACACCTATTACCAGCGACAAGCAGCTCGGGCCGTTCCACAACACGGTATGCAAATTGACATGGGACTCGCTCCTTGTCTTACCCCACATAACAAAAGCAGGCTATCTCCGCAGTGAAGGGTTAGTAGTACTGGTGACTACGTTTAGCCAAGGTTTAGATTGATCCTGGTAACGGCGCCGGCGTTCTGACTGTCAAAAGGCCCCGAGCTTACAGAAATTACAAACACACCTCTTCCAAAAGTAACCAGCAATTTCGATAGGTAAGTCAGTTTTTTCTGGTGTGCTTACTATGTTATACACGTGTATATTGGGTTTTAGAATTCAGAAATGAAGTCGTGTGTTGTCATATGGGTGGGCGGGTTGGGCGTGTGTTACGTATGATAACATACGGCGCAAAACGACAGTCTGACGAGCGTGTGTGTGCGTATCGGTGGGGACTGGGGAGAGAGGGTTCTCTTGGTAATGGCGTCGTGTCTGTGGACCGAGGAAAAATTTGAAGGACGTCCTTGACAAATCACAAAGGCAGTGTCTCTGTTTTCACTTCTGGTACTGTTGGTTACGTACATGTATATCAGTTTCACAAATTTTCGTATGAAAAAAAAAACGTATGAATAAAACATTACATACACATTTGTAATTGGCACATGGTAATAAAAAGGCTTTCAATTTGATTAAAGTTCTGAGCATGTGCCATGGAAAATGCTGTATGCTGGCACAAATTTACATTCAGTAGAACTATTCTATACGTCGAACCGTACAGGGTCAATTCTATTGTAAGAGAAGCTAGAAAAACAGTTCCCACTGCCATGTGTGTTCTTAACTTCATTGATTTGACTAATACAAAGATTTTCTCCAATCTTTTGTTGATCTAGAATGTTGTAGAAACGCCTAGAAAACTGAAGTTGCCAATAGACAGGGCTGAAGAGCATGGCAGAACCTTGGCAGACTGACGCGAGTGCTCGAAAAAAAAAAAGATTTCTGAATTTTGTTCAATCTAAGTGAAATCAGCCCAACCGAGCCAAAACTTGCCTCAACTCGTATCTGTCAGAACTAAATGACATACCAATCGATATTGATGACATACAACCATGGGGTGAAGTAAGGACTGAACAAGTAAACTAGAATAAAGCTGAAGAACCGGTATCACCACTTTTAACCAAGGAGGTTTTAATCTATATAAAACCTCCTTGTTTTAACCAATCACAGACTTAGATTTGAATCACGAGGTACGTTCTTTCTCGAGGGATCCGACAGATCCGGCATTTTTTTCCTGGTCACCAACAAAATGAGAAAACTGGTGTCGCCTTTTAGAAAAAGAATTATACTGTTCTGTTTAATGCAATTAATTTCAAGCCTTGTCAACAGCGAGTCAACTAAATCTAGATCATACGATAGATCCACAATTTGTGATTATCCAACATATGTAAACAGTCGACTTGCTTACTTTATCTTTTATAAATAGTTCCTCGCTGTTTTTTGTGGTACATGTCTTACATATATATGCTTAACTCTCTTTTAACCTATAGAAAAGGGGGCTTGTAGAGTGGTTTAAGAACATGGGGACATCTTGCTTACTTACTTTATCTTTTCGAAATAGTTCCTCACTGTCAACTTTTTTTATGGTACATGTCTTACACACTAGTATTTAATCTATGCTTACTTCTCTTTTGACCTATACAGACAGGGGACTTGTACAGTGGTTCAAGAACATGGGGGTGTCTTGTAGCAGCGAGAGCTCCGCGGTTGACGCCGTCATCACGGTACGCACCGGCGACGTGAAGGGCGGGGGCACGGACGGCAACGTGTACATCGCCCTGCACGACATCAAGGGGAATCGAACCCGCGACGTCCTGCTCGACGTGCGCTGGAAGAACGACTTCGAAGCGGGAAGTCTGGACACCTTCAAGATCGGAGATGCCAAGCTGCCCTACGATCTGAAGGAGATTGAGATATGGAGGGACAACTCCATGAAGGCGGACGACTGGTTCGTGGAAGTGGTCACCGTGGACATCGTCGGAGAACCGAACAAGTTTGTGTTCCCCGTGCAGAGGTGAGGCTGGTCATACATTGTCGTGACGGCTGATTTCGTTTATTAGGCTGTATAAAAAGACTACCCAACTAGCCGGAGGCTATCATGTACGACTAGCCCTGGGTACTGGACAACATACAATAGAAATGGTTACAATGCACATTTAATTGCGTTAACAGAGATAGCTCGTACGTAGACTTCGGTTACAATTCCGCCCGCTCAGGATATTCTGGTTACTGGCCCCGTCGCCGCGTCGCAAACTACACAGCGGCCTCCGCGACCCAAGGGCACGAACTGTGGCCGAAACAGCACCCCCGATCACACACACACACACACACACACACACACACACACACACACACACACACACACACACACACACACACACACACACACACACACACACCTGACACACCTAAGACCACCATTTCCTCCATACACTCGTTCATACATTGCTTCCGTCCTTACTAAGAATCAATAATTACAAACATTTCACGGAGGCATGAAATCTTCCATTGCTTGTTACGAATGGGAACTTATATAAGTTTGTTCTTAAACAAGTTTTAACTGTAATTTCCAACACAAGAAATTGGACTTACTCAAATTTATATACGTTTGTTTAACTGTAAACAAGGAGGTTCCTTGCTGTAAATTAGGCTAGATTTTCACACGCGTATTTGAGTCGACGTGGAGTCGACTTAGGACTGTGCAAGGAGAACCCTGGGTCACTCAAGTAACGTTTTCATGTAGGACTCTGAAAATTTGTGACGGTACGAGTAAATCGGGCCTGAAAGTTGAATTGTGATATATCAACAGGTGGGTGAACGCAGGCGAGCGGCTGTTCCTGACACAGTACGACAGCTGTCTGCCACAGTTTGAACAGCACCCCGAACAGCGCACCCGACAGCTGAATCTCAAGAGACAGCTATACCAGTACCAGCAGAACGTGGAGGGGCTGCCGGTACAGGTGGGTACATCCGAGAATGGGGTGATATATCGATTATGTAAAGGGCGTCACCGAACAAGGTAAAATGTGTTTTATAATTGATACTCGCTGTACTTTTGTTGTGCCAATTAAAATTTCATCAGTGCTGTTGCTGATCGATAAATAAATGTTCTCAGGTAGAGACAAATTGATATGATGTGTATCAGTTTTACAGTCTGCACTGTGTAGTAGTCTCGGCCATTTTGAACTTGAAACTGAAATTTTCGTTTTTCTGTAGATTTATGAGATCAGAAACTAGTGGATAATGATGATTATTTGAGTTTTACACTGAAACAAGTACTTTTAAAAGATCCATGCATGAAACACAGCAAAATTGTAATGCTATATGGAATCATCTTTCTGTAAACACAAAAACAGTGTACAAGGTCAGGGTTGCTTCAACGTCTAGTGAAAACAACTAAAGTACTATGGGCAACTAAAACCCTGTTCAATGTCAGAAGGCCACGTATCACCATTCTAATCTTTCTC
This sequence comes from Branchiostoma lanceolatum, assembly GCF_035083965.1. NCBI lineage: Eukaryota > Metazoa > Chordata > Leptocardii > Amphioxiformes > Branchiostomatidae > Branchiostoma > Branchiostoma lanceolatum. Next base: position 7,529,788 of record NC_089734.1, read on the forward strand.
CGTAAGGTTAAGACAGGGCAGCCCGTTCATTAAGTAAGGCTTTACCGTTAAAGACCCGCTTCCTGTCTCTTTGTATCAGAAGACAATACGGCTTGTGCTTGCCTTACAAACCGCGAAGGTTCTTGTGTAAGTTCGGACCGCACCTACTTGAGCTTCCTGTTGATGTTGGGTTTTGTACCTTTAAGAACTTGAGACGTGATATCATGGGCCACCTAGTATGTACTGACCCAACCGACTTCCGGTAGTTCCGTACGTCACTCCCTGTTAATCATGACTAGGTCCCATTTCCAATCCGGGGCCCGACCGGGCTGTTTGTGAAAACTAAAAATGAATAGAAAATGCATATCAAGAAAATACACAATATATGGTTAGGAGTAATTTTTACGTTTGGTGTCTTTTGTTATCTTATATAACATATCTATCGTTCCCACAAGCTGCCCTACCGGGCCCCACTTTGGAAAAGGGACCGAAGCATAAGATCTCATGAGCTACGCCCCTCCCAGAAAATATAAACATGTATTTAAGAATTTATTGATACATAAATTTAGTGGACTAAAAGCATTGTTTATTCCATTTCTAATTTAGATCAAAGATTTACCAAGAGATGAGCGGTTCTCCAACGATTATAGGGTAAGTAAGGTGTTTTTGTAAATCTTAAATTTATTCGTAGATAGGGTTGTTATCTTATGGAATGAATATACAAAAAAAGAGTTGCGATCAATATCATATATTCATTTTAAGGAAGCAAAATTATAGGGACATTTATCAAATACTAACTTGATTTTACATTTGATGCTTAAATGTTGTCTAATTTTAACGTACATTTCAGCATGACATCGTGAAGAAAAAGCTGGCGCTCATTGCTCAGAGTAAGATTGTCAACATTACGTCTGACAAGTGGACAAGTCTTGACGACTTGAAGAACGTGTACAAGAACAATCTTGGCCCTCCCAAGGTATGTCTACATCCTTAAAAAGAACTTAAGGTCAAATAGCAAAAAAGTTCCCTTTCTGGAAACTTAATTCTTAAATATACCATGTAACGTTAATGTACCTTACTTAACGACTATAAGGGGATTATAAAGTTTATTACTAAATTATACATATACTTAGAAGCATTAAGACTATCAATAAGGGAGCATGTATACCATGTAACGTTAAACTTATAGACGTTAAAATCTTTTATAAAATGAGGAAAAAAGAAATTTTCTTTTGAATCCAAAAAAGCAACTTTCGCGAACCATCCTCGCCTAGAATAGTCCAGAATGTTCCCAGGTGTGTCGTGTTGTACTATCCAGTCCCAGTGGTTACCACAAGACACTGTAGACCCCAGGTGTCAAGTGACACACCTAAAGCCCAAGGGAACACAGTGGCAGGTGGCTATGAGACAGTGGCATACCTCGCCCCATACACCGCCACTCACTGTACAAACTGCGCAATTCTATAGGCCCGACCCGCACTATTTAGAACCTTTAGAGCGTAAATCCTCCGTTGGGACTTTCTAAATGCGCTAATCTTCCCACCGATTCATACAGTAGCTTAACCAATTATAAGACTTGGCTTAAGTGTAATGACTTGTGTCTACTACCACAAAAGAGCAGTCAGTTTACGTTCGCAAGTCACGTCGTCATGGCGACGGATGTCAACATGTGGTCCTTATGTAAAACACACCTTGCATAACTTTTACATTGGGAATATATAACTACTGTTAGCTTTCAATACGGTAAAGTGAATCAGTGATATGCACATGAAAGATTTAATGACTTTTTACGATTACAAAAAAACACACACAAAAGAGCACATTTTGTAATAGACTGATTAAGTCTAGAATTGATGAATACACTATACTCTTAGAGCAGGCATCGACGCTAGCTAGGCTGTGTTCAATGGATAGGTTTACTATGATTGTTGGTTGTATATTTGCGTATATACACCGGTGTTTATTGTTTCTCTTCTCCACCAGGGTATGAACTACTGGAAGGAAGATCTGAACTTCGGCGAACAAAGGCTGATGGGATGCAACCCGAATATTTTCAAGCTCTGCAGAGAAATCCCCGAAAAGTAAGAAAATGTCGATGTAATAGTATGTAGATATTAAAGAATAGAGTGAATTCAATTGATAGATGACTATAAATTACTATAAGTGTCAACAATTGAAACTTGTTCTACTAACTCTTGAACTGTATTTCCTTCGATTCTAGCAAATCTGACCTTTTGGATCATCTTCCCACTCACTTCATGTCAAAATACTGCTGTATCTAAATAACTACGGACAGACACAATACATTAACTGACACACCGAAAGGAAGATCTGACTACGTTCTCTGAATCATCCGTCGCAATTGTGCATTAACAAGCCTAAACACATCAGCTACAACATAACGCACTATGAGACAAGCTATAAATTACTATCCCTTCCTGCATGTCTGTAACATGAGAGCAGAGGCAAACCAGAAATTCAGTTTTCGAAATATCCTCAACTCTCGAAATACACCATTCCCGCCTTACACAATGGCAGGCTGCCCAACTGCGAACACACACCGTGACAAACAAATTAAAAAAAAAAGTATAGCAACATATTACAATACAATGCAGAGGAGCATGCTTTGTTCTTTTGTACATCCGTAGTGTTCAGATATTCCATGATGACGTATTTCCTGACGTTATCATCTCTCCCATGACGGGGGAACTTTGTCCTCCGTGCCCTCTGGTACCCTGAAATGACGTCAGCATTACGTGCGTTTTTTGTCCAGTTTTGGAGTGACAGCTGAGATGTTGGAGCTGGAGGGACTTTCTCTGGAGGATGCCCTGGGGTCTAAGCGTCTCTACATGGTTGACCTAACATTCTTGGAGGGAACTGAGTGTACGAAGAACAGAACGGTATGGTACCGGTGTGCTATAAGACCCTTATGTGACGATTTCTGCAAATTCTGTGACAAGACAGTGAGATTATGTACAGTCTGTTGATATTGCGAAACAAAATGAATTTAAAAAAAAATAATCATTCCCTTTTTCTGTTGTGCAGTGTCACGATAGCAAGGAAATGTCAGTAGGACTGTACATTTCTTTCCATCGCATGGTGGCGCTACTGTGACAGCACCAGTAACTTTAAACAAAAAGGCTCCAGAACTATAAATAACAGTCTTTTTCTGAAGACTTAATATGACTAAACTCAGAATGGACACACAGATTTTGTTGTTGACAGATACCAAAAGAATGTGTCTCTCAAACATGTTATTTCCCCCAGATTTGTGCGCCGTACGCTCTACTGTTCTTAAACAAGGACAAGGACCTGATGCCAGTCGCCATCCAGCTTTTCCCAAACAAGGGCCCAGAAAACCCGGTAAGATTTTCAAAAAACGTCCTTCAATGATCGTTTTATGGCGACGACTCAAAGGCTAGTCTAATTTTATTTGCATTTATTCATTTTTACTACATGTTGAGGTCTAATTGTTGATACGATGATATCTATTCTATAATCCATGTTTCAGGTGTTTCTTCCCTCCGACCCTCCCTACACGTGGATGATCGCGAAGATGTGGTACAACATGGCCGACTGCTCTTTCCACCAGTCATGCACTCATCTTGGTAAGTAGAACATGGCAGTTCATTAGTGGAACACAGATAAACTATTGGAAAAGGCTGTATGTATTGATAGTTACAGTTAGTTATATTGAGTTACCAATTATTTATTTGCAGTTATATCGTTGGATGGGCAAAAGTTTCAACTATGTTATAAATACGTTGATGACTGTATCCGTGACTGTTTCGAAATTTTATCCAGTTGTTGAGTAACTATTTTGGCGTATGTTATAGATAACTGCACGTTGTTTTCGTTTTTTTTTTTAGGACTCACCCATATCATTGCCGAGTCATGCGCAATATGCACCCATCGACAACTGTCTGCATCGCACCCGATGTTCCGCCTGGTGGCGCCCCACTTTCTGTACCTGCTGGCCATCAACACGTGAGCGCCTCCTTGCGATAGAAATTATAATTTCAGTTATAATTCCTCACACATCTATCGTGTGTATTTGAATCATCGGTAGAGGAAACGTAACGTTTTTACACTTACTTAAGGAATACAATTTTTACGGCACGTATCATCATTTTCTACAAATTCATACTTTCTTTTTCTTCTCTACAGTCTTGCACTGGACAGGCTGGTTTGTCCAGGCGGATGGATTGACAAAACTATGCAGATGGGAAGGGACGGACTGTTCAACATTGTAAAGAAAGTGTAAGTACAAATTCTCTGTAGTAAATTTGGAGACTTCTAAGGGAACCATATATCAATGATACTGGACACAAAAAATAACTGTACATCCATGCCTTGCTAATATTCACTGTTTATTTTCCCATAGGTGGAAAGACTGGAGACTGGACGTTCAGGGAACTCTCCCCGCTGACCTGGAGAAACGTGGGGTAGGTAACTCTTGCAAGTGTCTATTGGTCTTTTGCCATGGTCACGCACAAGTATTAAGCCTTTAATATTTTATAGATGATTTTTCTTGCCAATGACTTATCGAACATTTTGGCAGCAATAACGTAAGAAGCTATGGGTGGATCGTGATGATATTTGGTAGGTGAATACAATGTAGGTCTTGCGAAGGCAATAGTTAAGGTTGAATATTTGCCGTCTGTCGGCTTTCCTTGGTATTGCAGCAGAACTTTTGTACTTTTTTGTCCAGGACATTCGGTGGTTCTATTTTTTTTTTGGCTGACAGCTTTTGATGTCAGGAAAAAGTGCTGTAGCTCTGGGCCCCTAGCAGCTTACTCTTGAACTGCGGTTGCGCTTTACCTTTGTGACGTATCGGCGAGGACACTTGCAGCATCAATAACGACGGGAAATCGAATTAATACATGTATACTGTGGTACAACGAAGATCGGTCGGGTTTCTACATTATTCATAGTGTAGATGTAAATATTACTGTTGCTTTTGTAGGTGGAAGACGTGGAAGCCCTCCCCAACTACCCGTACCGTGATGACGCCCTCCCCATCTGGTACGCTATCAACAGATACGTCAGGAAGGTGGTGGAGAACACATACGGTGAGTCATTACATTTCTTAACATTTGTCCTGTAAGTAGCCTGAACGAATCGCGCTTAAGTGGCCCGCCAAGGGTTAATGGTCCGCCTTCAGGTGTATATGGTGTCATAAGGCACGATCTGTTCCTATAACGAACCTGTTGATATTTCGTTTGTCAACCAATATTTTCGTTTTTAACTGAGTACGCTGGAATCTAAACATAATTATCTTTGTCCATTGTAGATGTCCCTGCGAAGATTGCCGAAGATGACGAGCTCCAGGCCTGGGCACGAGAGCTGGCAGCACCTCAGGCAGAGGGAGGATGTGAGATAAAGGTACCAGCACACTCTCGTTCCCTTTTTATCATAATGACTTTGCCATTTTCGTGTCTTAGACAAACTGGTACTATAGATATTACTATTTCTCCTCCTTCTCCTCCTCCCCCTCCTCCCCCTCCTCCTCTTTCTCCTCCTCCTCCTCCTCCTCCCCCTCCTCCTCTTTCTCCTCCTCCTCCTCCTACTACTACTTCTACTACTGCTTCTACTACTATTGTCACTAACTACTATCACTATTATTATCACTACTACTACCACCACCACCCCTACTAATACTACTACTAACAGTAACTACTACTACAGTAACTACTTCTACAGTAACTACTGCTACTACTACAGATTGCGTGTGAATAACAAGTGGACTTTCTAATTCAATTTCTAGGGAGTGCCTGGCAATGGTAAGTTTACGACAGTGGACGAGATCGTTGCCACGGTAACGTCCATCATATTCATCTGCAGTGTAAGCCACGCTGCCGCCAACTTCGCCCAGTACGACGAGTACGCATTCCCTCCAAACTACCCGGCATTCATGCACGGAGAGCCACCCAAGACTAAGGTAATTATAAACGACAGTCAGCATTTTTTTTAAAAATCAATGGTCAGTTGATCAACCTTGTGCCATGGGTGTAATGGGCGATTTCAAGAATACATAACACCTGAAAAGAAGCCACTTAGAGAGAGAAAAGAACAGCAAAACATTACATTGTGTGTCAGTAAGTGTCTGTAAGCATTCATTCATTCAATGATTATCATATTATCAAGATTAACTTATCTTTTCTCTGTGATCAGTGCATGTTTCATTGCTGTTGTTTCCCAATGACTCGAACGGATCAAAGACAATAGTTATCCTGTAACCCCTATAGGACCCTCTAACGGAGCAAGACATCATTAGCGCCCTCCCCGACAAGTCCCACACGCTGGACATCATGGTGGTGACCAAGATCCTGAGCGACAGGGGCACCCAGCCTCTGGGCGACTTCGAGAGGCAGTACATGTACGATCCGCTAGGAGTCAAGGCGTGGAAGGAGTAAGTCTATCTACATGTTATATGGTCCACGACATTCCATGTTTGTCACAACATCAACTGCATTAAATGTGAAAACAGGGCACGTTCACGTTCGTATGATTTTCTCCTTGAAAACGGAGGTATTGTTTTCGGTCTCTGTGTGTGCGCGCGCATGCGTGTATGTGTGTGTGTGTGTGTTGTTTTTGAGTTTCTGTCAGATCGTTAGGGTACCCACTTAGAGAGTGTTTGTCTAATGTTTATCTTTCTTATTCACCCATAGGTTCCGCCAGGAACTTGCAACCATTTCTCAGGAGAGTAGCGAAAGAGACAAAGCGAGGAAGACTTCATACCCGTATCTGAACCCCTCTGAGATTCCTAATGCTATCAGCATCTGAAAAGGGAAGGAAACCACATAAGAATAAGGTCAAAAACACTTGCAAAAGACATATCCACTTATTATCAGTTCTCACTGCAATGTACTGCTAAAATATGCTATTCATGTAATACAATGCACTGCTAGTTATTGTCAGCACTTACTGCAATGTACTGCTAACGGATAAGTATGTAATAAAAGTTACAATCATTGAGAATTCCCAGTATGTTTTGGAATGGCACACATGTTTTGCATACTATAAACATTATAGGATATTTCTGTACATATTAAGCAGAACATAATAAAAACTTTACTTCTGTAGGCTTCACAACTCACCGGGTCTTAATCCTTTAAGGCTTGACAATGTATGATACTCAGATAACTGCTAAGACATGGATAAGGCACTTTTTCCAAATGTCTTCTTATTTGATGTGGTATATTTATTTTCTTTGTACAATGCGTGCGGATGTGAATTGGAATCGAGTCACAGAATTCATGAGATGTGTAAGTGCTTTTTCCAAATTTGTTTTGGTATCATGTCTTCTAAACACTGCTGTGTGTAAAGAGTAGAGAAGTGAAAGAACATGGCACTGCTGCTACGTATCTTGAAGTGTCTTAGTCTGTGTTTGAACCTAATAATAGTGTTAACGCTGTATATAGATACAAGTAGACAAATGTAGTACTAGTACGCACCCCTGTGTGAATTATTAACAAACTACACCATTCACTGTTATGATACATCCGAAAGTTAGAAGTAGCACCTGTCGTCTGCAGGATGTGATAAAGTACAATTGTACTTAATGGTGGGGATTTTCTAGTATAAAAAATGTAGCATAGCCGGCTTTCTATTTTTGCAGAAGGATTTTAAGGTAACAGGGAGAGTTTGCTATCACTTCGCCCAATCACGTTAAGTAAGGAGTGAGATAGAGTATAATATACACATGTATAAATCAAGTAGTGTGCGGGCGTTCCTTGCTTGTTTCTTGTATGTTGTACATAAATAAAGAGGATACACACGTGTGTCAGTTACATCGGAAAGCTTGTCCTTTTTGAAGAAATTGTGAAGAACTGTGATGATCACTTCATTTAATGCCTTTATCAGGTTCGAATCCTACCTGATAAACGCAACCGTGGGAGTATGATTTTACTCGTATGAGACAGTGACAGTGCATAGCTTTTAAACTCAGCACCTGTCTAGCTGTTGGCGTCGCCTTGTAATCTATGGAGAATGTGATCTACTGTATATTAACTGCATATTTACGTTGAAATTCACGTTAAACTCTATGTTTATACTTCTTTGTACTGCACTTGCCACTTTGTAAAGATTCGGTATCACTGACTGACGTTTGTAGCATTGACGTTGCGTTATTCTTTATGAAGAAAAGTAAACTGCAGGTGTGTGAATATGGGGAATTGGTAATAAGATGCACAGGAATATATATTTTGCCATATGTATCGCCTAATATTTCGTCCGTAGATTTCTTTGTAACACACATCAAATCTTGCCTTAAGTGGTTGAATAGACGAATTAGACATCAAAATAGCAACAAATAGTCAACCCCCTTGGTGAGCCTTGTGCGTTTTCCCCATTCCCTAAAAGCCCAATTTTTTGGCAGTTTGACGCAGTCAGGATTGGTACTGCAGTCTGGGCACTATTGGGGTTTATCTTGCTAACTTTAGATATGTGAAGACTTGTTCCACTGGTATAATGACTTTGCCCATACATGTAGTTTAGATGTAAGAACCTCACCATTCCACACCAATGAAAACCGTTTACAGCAACATTTTAACGCCTCATATGTTGTCAGCGGATTGTTTGCACTCGATACGCTCCATGCACAAAATACATGGACGCGAAAAGCTCACGTTGCATTGTCTACCTAGTATTTTGTTACCCTCATTTCCCACCTGCCCCCCTCCCATTTCAAAGGTCAAACTACGAACAGACCCGCCCAGAGCCACCACTATGCACAACAACAACGTTAACGTTAACATAAAGACCAGCAGGGGCGTTCCATTCAGTACTTCTCCCCGTGCAGCCAGAGGCCAGGAACAGCAACATATCACCTCCTGACCTCCCACAGTACGTATAACTGCCTTTCTACATAATTGTTCTTTGTAAGACTGTACATTAAAACTTTTGTAAAAGAGAGAACTTGTTCGGGATTTATAATACTGTAAGGCTGTTTAGTCCCATTGGAATCAGCAATGCGGTTAAACCAGTGGCGTTAATTTGCTGTGACTCAGAATGGATGACAAACAGCTGGATTTAACAACGTACTTTACAAGGCGCAAAGAGGGCACACCTTTCGTTTGCTACTCTCAGTCTACATGTATGTAGTATCGTTAAGGTACACGCCAGTTCGTTCTAAAGTTTTTGTTTAGACTTATAATTGTTATCATGCAATCTGGTGTTGCTATTGTCAAGAAAATGTCCTTGGAGACGCGCTGACTGATGATAATGCTTCATTTTGTCATTTGATAGTTTTCCGACAAGTGATGTTGCTCAACAGGATTCGTCCTTTTTTGTGCTAATGCGGTGAACAGATTGACTATTGTGTTTATGCAGTCTTTTGCCTAATCCATGACTTACTGGACTGAACTCTTTCTTATTCATCATATTCAGAGGAAAAGAATTCGGAACAAGGAGTGCTCTATTGCATTCTGCAGGTGTTTACAAGACTAGCTTGGAGAATCATGGCGAGCAAAGGTATGTACATGTCTCAGGACTTTTCTCTATTTACGACTCCGGGTCACATTGTCTAAAGGCTGTCACGGTACGCTTTTGATGCCGTAGAGTTTTCAAGCAGGCTGTGACAGAACTTACGGCCTGCAAGGATCTAAGATAGCCTTTTCAGTAAACAAAATACAGCTGAATTTTTCACGACACATTCACGACAATCCCAAGCATGTCCTCAGTTTGCGACCGTACGGCAGTCGTACGGCGAATGTGACCCGTAGTGACCTACATCCAGGTAGTAATGTTTACTGTAATGAATATTTCCGTGCTACTGCATACGTAACAAAACCTTCTCTCTGTTCAGGACGACAAGTAGTTGAAGAAGTCATCCAGAAAACGGATGTGAACGCCCGCAAAGGTACGTAGTACCCTGCATTGTAGATGTTTGCATCAAATGTCCGAATGTACGGATGGTTGTAAATTGATTTTTTCTGATCATATTTTTTTTTTTTGGTGTCACGCAACGAACGTATTGAGACGTTTGAACAAGGAGTTGAACTTTCTGTGACATGTTATCAGCGTTCATTAAGTTACATCCTGGTAAAGGACTACGATGTGTTTGTCGCTGGTAGAGGCTATTTCATTAGGGGATATCGTTCTTTCTAATGAAGAAAGGCTACACAAAGATTTGATGTGTTATTTCTAAATTAGGAAAGCGCCAGCAGGTTACCGAAGACACCATAATCCCCGAACAGAGCAAAGTTGTCCCTGCACGGAAAGCCGACTACGTCCCAGGCGTCGCCCCTCCTCCTGAAGTCATGCGGAAGACACTAGGTAAGAACGTTTCACATAGTTACTAAATAAGCTTACTTTCAAATGGACTGACCATAGTTTGCATCTATATATCGAGGTTACTGGACACAATGCCATAGACACACCATACATGGTGAATGATTTTGTTAGATGCCACAATACGTATATTGTAGTAGTGAGCCAGGGTCTAGCTGAAAACTGTAAAAGTATATACAAATGTGTATATATACGAACAAAGGGATACAGTATACTGTAAAGGTTGTATGTGAAACTATATAGTGCACTCTTATTGTAGCACGTCACACTAAATGGTGAATGGTTTATATGGTGAAGAAAAGCATATTTCTATGAAATGATGACTACTTTATGCTTGCTTTAATCTTACGCAAATTGTGAATTTTGCCATCAGGACGTGGGGAGGTCGTTGAAGATGAGATTGTACCTGTCACTAAATAGGTACTTTGTTAAAGGCCTATTAATTATGAAATATGGAAGAAGCGGTTCTAGTATAACGTTAGCTTTGTTTGTTTGTTCCAATAACCGATAGACCGCGATCCTTATGTTCCATCCGAGATAGGAAATAGTTGTAGAGCGCCTTTCGTAATGGCGCAGCATTGTTGTCTGCTAGGGATTCGAACCCAGAAGATCCCAGAACTTTAAGGTTCTGAGACAACAATTCTAACGTAAGACCCAGCATATATTCAGTTAATTTCTTTGATAGCAAACATATGTTCATGTGAGTGGCACGAAATAGACGAATATCAGATCAATCTTACTGTGTGTCTTGTTCTCTCTTTTTTTGCTGCCAGGTTCCTCTTGATCCATCCGCGATCCAAACGAAATGCTAATTACCACTAGTGAGGATGTATGGACAAACTTCCCATTCTTCATATGCGTCTGGTGATTTATCAGAGTCTCCCCAGCAATATGTATAGAACTGTCGCAACAATGTGTAAGAACGTTAACAGGATCCGACTTTTAGGACATCGATATAAGAGGGAGGGGGTGCATGGAAATTCATTTTGAGCGTCTTATATTTCTTTGATACAATCATGTAAGTGAATCAGCGTTAGTTTTGTTTGACAGTATACTCGTATTCTTGTGATATATAACCATTCCCATGTAACATTCTCGGTGAAGAATGCAAAAAATAAAAAGAGTGGGTTATACAGACCCCGAAACTTGTTGCTCGATCACATTGAGAACTCGTCTTTAGAATCAACTTCCATTTTGACATGCTGTACTGTAACTTCATTGTAAAACCACACATGTTTATCTGCTTATAGAAACATGTTGTTTTGATAACTAAAAGCACGCACCTCTCGTTGTAGATGGCACACATACAATCAGAACATTATAAAGTGGCGTTTGTACTATGCATATGACATGACGACTCTGAAACAAATAAACAGACGTGACAAAATAAGCTGTTGTGTATCATGTAATGTCATAACGACACTAAAACAAGTTCTTATCATGATCAATCTTACGTGCATATTGGAACTAGAATTGCAAAGAAACCGTCAGCTAAACATCAACTCTTCTTCAAAACATTCCGATAGTTTATCGCCTGCCAAAAAACTGGTCTAACTAGTTGTGCCTGATGACTGTTCCAGATGTTTGGCCTACAATTTAGCTATCCTCTGCATGCATGACTAGACAGCGCTGTTATTGGACCAGGTGGTCTCTGCTAAAACGATGTAGATTTACGAGATAACTTACAAAATCACTCGTTAAATTCTTCCAAATGTTCTCTTACACGGAAAAGTGAATAACTGTTACAGACTTGTGATTCTCACCAAATATTTTCACATCTTTGCTGCAAATTAAGTGTTCTCATAGATTGCTGTTTGGGACAAAATGTCAAGTTCTGCAGCTCCCATCTGAAACGATTTCTTTAACCTCGGTCAACCGAGTTAAAAGCTGAGAACAAACACAAGAGAAGTAATCTGTTGCTTCTGTACAGTCTGTATTTGTTTTCCAAAAAGTGCATCTCTTCTTGAATGGACAATTGTAAAGTGAGAAGCCAGCCTTGGCCTTTCCGCTGAGTAGTGTGAAGGCTGCCAAACGCAATAACGTATGTAACCAAGCGAACCTTTTCTGAACAATGGCCACCTTTGGATGTGGTCCCACACAGATTAACGGATTTAACACTTGCTTCAACGGCATGTCCTATTGTAAATTAGTTATAGAATATTCACAAAGAACATTTCAGCCCGTTTAGACGAATAATGAAATCATATAAGGCAAGCCTAATGCTCTTGTCCTCGCTGTTAATATACTCGAGTTATTAGTGTATCGCTAAATGCCTGAGTGACTAGAAGTCACATAATTACACAGGGCAACCCACTCGCTTTAAAAGATGGTCTATCAGCTTGTTTTGCGTTTAATCAAGTCATGTGTACGTGTACACACACAAAAAGTAGTAGAAATACACTTTCTGAGGAACCATGGCTTGTTTCTGACATCAGTTTTGGGGACCGTACATTCAACAACGACTGGTAGAACGACTTGAGCGACACATCAAAGCTCGGTGACATTTGAGATACTTGATTAAACAACAATAGAGAAAATGTCTGGAACGACAATTAGATGCCCTCTGGGAGGGCCGCCATTTTGATTACCTGCCTGTAATTTGTGTTCACTCAATCATCCCTAAGGGACCCCTAAGGGCACGATCATGCAGTAGCGAGACAACAAAAATGGCGGACGACAACACAGGTACGTCACCTTAATATCTAGTACATATTTTTTCCAGCTTATTTTGTTATCTCTGTTACACTAGATAACAAAGAAATACAGTTTCTGTCATTCTTTCTTTACTCAAAACAGGTTGACATCTTGTACGTTGTAGCATAACAGATATAAGTGGTATATGTTTCACAGCCGTTTTCTGTATATGGAACATCCTTCCTACACTCAATTTATAGTAAGACAAAACAAACAATAGCTTCTGTTGTGACTATGACGTTTTGTTTGTTTGTAATACTTATCTCACATTATGTATAACAAGCAAAACTTCACAATCACCAAAGAAGTCATTTTGTTTGAAAAATTACCCCCACACAGCGTTTATCCCACTCACGTTTCTCACAACACCAGACAACTGTTTCAGTAGGAATAACTTAACTGAATAGTTGACTTGATAAAATGTTAGGCGTTGACTCTCTGTGACCATACATTTACAAATTATATCTATAAGAAGGGGTTTTAAGTTGTAGAGAGGCCGATCACGTATGGATTCTGTTGGCAGTAATCGTATCATACGGTAGGTGATATCCGTGATATTCACAATACACACGTCAAGCATACCTTATAAAGGCGTGGTGATAAGGTCAAAGGCCAAGTCAGTCATATTTTGGAGACTTAAAAACATAAACAACGAATGTATATGGACCTTCTAAAGTTACTTTATCGTCGTATTTGAGTATTCATAATGCATTCTTTAGCCATCGTCGACAAGCTCGGTGACTTGCACTGCTTTACAGTAGTGCACTGAACGCCACGTAGCATGAGCTGTAGGCTGCCAGTGACTTATCAGTTAGTACGTTTGATTGAATAGGATAAAATGATAGTAAAAGTATATCATGATTCTTTGTGTCTTTCAATGCAGAGGAGGAGGCTATAGTTGGCGGCAATGTTAGTCTCATGGTCTCCATCTTCGAGCGAAAACAAGACGAGGAAAGGCGAGTAACCACAGAGAGCCCACAGTCCCTGAACGTCTCAAGACGTGAAGAAGGCGACCTCATGTCTTCCTTCAATGCCTCCTTAAGAGAAGAGGAAGAGGAGAGGCAACGTCAGATGGAGGAGTTGAGAGAGAAACTGAAAGAAGAGAGAGGTTTGATGACTGAGGATGCCCGGATCGTTCAGACCACGTCAGAAGTGCTGCTCACCATGGAGCAGCAGAAGGACAGGGAGATGGAGCTGATCAGGGCACAGCTGAAGGAGGAACGGGTCAACATCTCAGAGGATGGGAAAATAGTGGGTGAGTTGCACAGGTTTTCATCATTCAGAGAGAGAGAGAGAGAGAGAGAGAGAGAGAGAGAGAGAGAGAGAGAGAGAGAGAGAGAGAGAGAGAGAGAATGGAATTGTGTTTCCAAAGATACTTCATGGTTTGTTATGAAAAAAAGGCCCACCGCAGTTCCAAAGAAAGCCACTAGGTGACCCAAACCTACACATTCTGCCCCTAAAGCTATCTATCTAGACAAGGTACATTGTCTAAACTGCATCGAGTTAAAACAAAATTGTGTTACATATTTCCAATGATGCTTCATGTTTTATCATCATGGAATAGACTGTTTTGTTTATTTACGTTTACACACAAAAACATAGACAGTGAAGAACTAAGTGATTAAATGTATTTTTAGAAAGTGCATGAAAGAAGAAGCATGAAAAGACCATAGATATAACAACATTCTACTAAAGATTCAATAACTTGCAAGTTTGGCCATACACAAATAGTCAGTAAGAATGACAAAGGGTGTTGCTGAATAGATTAGACTTTACTATATGACATAAAAACTTAGTATTAACGAAACAAATAAATGTATTTTATATAGAGACAAGCAAGTCTGCACTACTGTCCGAGGAAGAAGCCAAACGTGTACAGCTGGAGTTAGAGAAAGCTGAACTGGCCAGACAGAGGATCCAACTTTCCGGAGATGCAAACATTGTGGAAAAGGCCAAGGGGGCGCTTTTTACCGCCGAGACAGATGGGAAAACGGTGTCGGTGACAAAGGAGTCTGTTATGACCTACCAGCAAGGTAATACGCCGTGTTATGTATACTGTTCTATAGCTTTAGCATGCACACTATTAGATATATTTTCCCTACTGTTTTTCATATATCAGATCATTTCTTTAGATTGTTAGGCATTCGGAATATTTCAAATTTCCAATTGTCATTTTTCTACAATCTGCCATACATTGTACCTGTTGCAACTGCCGCGCAATAAAGTTCTTCTTCTGTATGTACATATATATACATATATAGTGACCCAGTAGTTGTACAGTTACAGTACAATACCAGTATGATCCTGTATCCTAAAGTCAGTGAGTTGTTTTAGAATACTGGCATTGCAACTAGTCACGAAATACTTTAGCACTGCTGATTCATTAAAAATTATGGATGTCAACAGCTTGGCAGTATCCAAGAATGTGATGTTTCTCTTTTGTTTAGATTCTCAGACTCTCCTTACAAGTACTGTCAGGACAGAAACATGCACAGTGGTGGGGGATGCTACAACATCATCCACGGCGTTTGGAGAATTACAAGGTCGATCGGAACGTTACAGACGTGTCAGAATAACGCTGCAGTAAATGCTTGGCGACGATGCACATGTCCACAACGCATTTTAATTAGTTTGTTAACATTGCACGGTTTATTCTCTCGTTATACTTGATATAACCAAATGTTTTCAGATGCCAATTTTTTTGGATTTTTCTCACACAGTTGTCATACATAAAGATGTATCCTTATATCTGTCATATCACATTTATCATTCAAAGGTCGTAAAGTAGAGGTTACGGAAACAACTGCAACATACATGGCAGATGAAGTAGAGGGAAAACCGCCAAATATCGCCCCTCAAGCGGAAATAACAACATCAGTTTCTGGTGGGTGTCAATTATTGTTATCATTACGGTTCATTACATTTTGTTGTGCCAATCCTGTTCCAAGTTACGTCGGTTCTACAATCTTATTGCTATCTTCAACATAGACCTGAAGACGACGGTAGGAGAGACCGAAGGAAAGTCTGCGATAGGTTATGGTGAGATAAAGAGTATGGAAAGTGTTACGTCCACTGCGGTTCTTCCATCGGCTGAAATTGAGAAGACAATAGGTATGTCTACATTTAGCATGACTTCTGCTTTTGTCCTTTTCATACTTGTAGATACATTATGGAAGAGTCACTAGACAAACTTTGTGGCGGCTTTTGAACTTGAATGTTGTTGCTCTATCTATATCTTGTCCAGGAGATTCTCAAGTTCTGATTGATGACATCATCGCATTGACACGAGCGCAGAGAGAAGAGAGGATGTCAAAGAGACAAACAACGTCAAGTCGTACAATCACGTACAGCACATCAGGTACAGCCATCTAGATCTTTCTGTCAACTACAACAAATATAAGACGAGAAAACTTTTAACATATAAACCAAGATGATATCACATGTACAGTTTGATATACACAGCACTCTGCACGTGCTGTATATTCTATTTTTTATGACATAGCAACAATACTAATTAATGTTGACCTTGTTACTTCCGTACTTTGAATCTGTGGTACTTACTAGGTATTCTGAATTCTACAGGGGACCAAATGAAGGAGCTGACGAAGACACAAGCAGGCGTGGTGGAAAACGGAGAAACTGTTAAAGGTGATGTCTCTATCTCACTAATTATTTTGTTACCATTCTTTGAAAGATGTCGAAATGTAGGAATGAACACATGCTGATCCTAAGAGTAACATTAACATTTGGGACATTGCATTCATTTTGTGTTGCATAATCTTAGTTTCTGTCTTCTGAATCAAGTCATTACTATATGGTGTTAAATGTCTATCATGTTTAGTATGTCAACAGGCACGTTTTCCACTCTTTGTCAATTGCTATCCCATCCCGTTCTCTTGTAAAGAGCTTAAACCATACAAAACAGGTATCACTAACACTTCTTGAACATCCTACACTTACAAGTCCATAGGACGATATATTCTTCGATTTAGTCATCTTGTGGTATCGTTTGAAGGTCCCAATATTTTACTTAAGTGTTCTATAACTGTTACTTCTGTTGAATCTGTTTTTAACTTATACCATTTGCAATATTTGATGCTGTAACACAACCTAACAAAATGGAGACTGGAAAGGAATCAATAGTGTTGCTTGTTTGTTTGTTACTTCTGTTGAGTATGTTTCAAACCTATACAATTTGCAATATTCGATACTCTTAACACAATCTAACAAAATGGCGAATGGGAAAATAACCAATAGTGTTGAGTGTCTATTACTTCTTAATCTGTTGAGTCTGTTTTGAACTTATTCCATCTTCTATATATTTGATACACTAACACCACCTAACAGACTGGCCGATGGAAAGGTTGCTTGTCTTTGCTTCCGTTGAGTATGTTTGAAACCTATATCATTTACAATAGTCAATACTCTAACACAACGTAACAAAATGGCGAATGGAAAAGAAACCAAACATGCTTGTATGGCTGCAGAGCTGACCGATGGAGGGACACAGTCGTTTGAAGACGTCGTGAAGAGGATGGAATCTGTCCTGAGTACTGTCAAACAAAACGTCGAAACACTGGAGAAAACCACTCGATGGTCAAAGAATGGGAGAAAGGCTTGAGAAACATGTCATTGTTACAATTGAATCATTTGATTTGATACAAACAGTGAGGGTCGTAAGTAGCCTCGAAGGCTGAGCCAATATTGTTAATAAAGGATATGTCTAATTCAATGTTAGTCAGCAAAGGGAACCATTGTGATCACAGCACCATTGATGACTTAATGCACGTTTCTATTTTGCACTTAAGCTTAGTTAAAATGAAAATGACAAGGTAAAGTATCATCACCTAGTTTAAAATCAGAACGTTTTCGTGTCAGTAGTATAGAAATGGATAGCCAAATGGAATATGCATATGTATGTTTATGTTACGTACAATGGACAAATGCAGAAATGACAGATACGGCTATGTACTACTGTTACAGTTGTCTTCATCATTAAATGTTCGAGTGATGATATATTTGATATTGTGCTACTTTTTCCTTCTAAAGATCTATTGTGTACTATATGCAAGGTAGTGAGAAAACTATAATGTATTCCTATTTGCCAGATCTTTATCAACCGTTCTCGATGATTATAAACATTGCACAAAGGTGAAAGACAATGACCTACATTTAGCTTTCAATGGTTAGATGGCGTGAATTTCTCCACCAAAGAAAAGGTAATGAAAAGTGATAAAGTTCAACGTATCACCTGTGGTGTAGGTTATTAATCTCTAACAATGCACCTTAACACCACTGTCTATGTGTTTCACATCACCAGATATTACAGTATATCCATAACATGACACATGAATGATATGGCTAAGCCAGGCTAACACAAATCGCAACTTCATTACCAATTCATAACACATTTATTTCATGTATCATAGCTATGTACATAATTTTCTCTCTACAATTGTAAACGTCGGTGAAAAGCATGCAGAAAAATGTGTGGTGTATCAGTGGGGAGGTCAAATATGTTTCATTTTAGCTAGCATCTCATATCGTGTTCAATTGCCATTTCAGCTGACGATGCAGGGGTGGTGAGTTTTCATGCTACTGCTTACGAGACAAGGGTAGAGACAGCAGAGGAAGGCATGTAACACATTTATCATCAACTATTGTCTTGAAATGTTATGTGTGTGTGTGTGTGTGTGTGTGTGTGTGTGTGTATGTGTGTGTGCGTATTTGTGTGTTTGTGTGTGAGTGTTTCTCTCTCCCCCTCTCTCTCTCTCTGTGTGTGTGTGTGTGTGTGTGTTTTGTGTGTGTGTGTGCCCCCCCCCCTCTCTCTGTGCTTGCCTTCGTGGTAGGATGTCTGGGTGCAACAATCACATAAACATTCCTACTATCAACTTGGTTTAGTGCAGAATTATGTTCTATGATTAACGGGTTACAAGTACTGTTTGATTAATTGTGTATTGCGGTCACGTACGACAGTTCTGGCCAGAGACCGTGTCCCATTGTTTTCATGCAGACGGCTTGTGCTCTAATGTTTGCCCAGCTGCTATGGCTACCTCAGTCGGTTTTAATACAGTTCGACTTATCTGACTTGGCAGTGTTTTTCGGGAAACGTTTCTTGAATGAAAAATTTACAACAGAAAGGGAGTGGAAAGGTGGGGTGTTTTGGGAGTGACGACATTCCAAACAAATTTTGCGAAGGTTGGTAGGGAGGCATGTCAACAATGCACCTGCCAATACAAGGTCACTCACTTGCACCGATGTACTTGTGATATCTTTATAATTTTACGCTGTTTATAATCTACAAAAATACAAACATCAGGCAAACGCAATGTTGTTGTGCGTATTTATGACTTGAAAAACGGACGAGAGTTTTGGAAGCTAGGTTCTGAGTCATGGCACTTATTACGGATGCATGCATAACACAATGGTGAGCGTAACGCGGCCTACATACAGCCTACGGCTGTGTCTGCTGCAACTATAGATGCGTGTCGTAGGGCATAATGAAAATATTGCACGTTCTAGGCTACATCAGGGGATACTATCTCTCGGTATGATATAAATGGATTTATGAGGATCTCTTGGTCCAATTAATTTCCAATGATTAAGTCTAAAACACTCCCATCTTTCTGTATTTAAAAGGGTCAAGTATCAAAATCTCTAAATACCTTTCATGCTAAATTAAAAATTAAAGATGACTGTGTTTTACGTCAAGGTTAAGTATTGCATTTGGTCCAAACAATAGCAGTTCCAGCCATTTGTTTATACCAACTCGAGATCTAGAGGGGAGGGAAGTGAAATATATTCTAGTACAAAAACAGTTTTGCCGAGACAGGTTTACGTGATACTGTAAGTTGAGATCAATCAGCCCATGTAACGTCCTGCCGAGTCAGACTACCTCCCATTTGGTCCCAACAAAAGGCACAAAATGGCCTCCAGGCGGGTTAGGTACGAAGGTCGGCGATTTACTTCAAACCAACGGCAGGTTTTGGGGACGGGCTGGAAAGGTCAGTGGTCCTGAGTTTTAAACCTAAACAATGTCCATAGTTTTTTTAGCTTAGACTAGATTGTTAATGTTGTGTTGAAACACTGTGAATTATGTTTTTGTGAGAGGTTGTATGAGTGCCCATGAAACTTTTGATCTGTGGCTGAGTTTAGCCACCTAGTGCCACACTGTCAAGTTCCCCTCGGTAGTATATAACACGTTATATATGCTGTAGGTGTCCTGATTCTAGTCAAGACGGCTACTACCTATCAAAAAATAACAGTAGTACGGAAAAAAAGCGGTAAATATTACAGGATTGTATTATCTGTGTTGGTATAATGAACGCACCGAGGGAAAAGGCAAGTGGTTAATTCATCATTTTTACCAAGCATGCAGTATAGGAAACACCTCAGTCACTTTCACACATTTTATTGAGAGGTTCACCCTCCTTTGTTTTGATACTAGTAGAGCCATATTTGACCAAATTTCGCAAGGTGTACTGTGATTTCCAGACCCCCTTCCCGACTACCTGCTCAATATGTCCAGATACCCCCTCCCCTCCCCTCCCCTCCAATGATCACAGACTCGCACTTCCTGATTAAACTGTTTTACCTGCTGTCATCTTAGTCACAGAGGTCGAAGGTCACCTAAATGTCAACAATCGTATTCTGTGAGGTCGCCCGTATTTTGATAGGAGGTGGATTGACGAGTCTTACGACAATTATGTCGTTAATAACGCTCTAATAAAGCACTTGACTGCTTGCGACCAGTTTGAGAAGTAGTGATTTAAAGCACAGTATGCATTTTCTCTGTTGCACCAGTGTTCTAACTGCGGTCTAGTGTGCCATGGGTTTCAGAAACGTCCTTCTACCAGCGCCGAGTCCTTTGTGTACTGTGATTTATCGTGCATTTAGTTCACGTAGGCTTTGTTTGCTGTGGACCACGGGGAGGAATTTCACGGGGAGGGCCCCGACAACACTAGACGTGTGTGGACCGTACAATGGGGTAGAACGGTACCGGGGCAGTAACTGGCCCTACAGCATTGTTGATAAACTCACATTTCCAATTGTTCACTTAACCATGACGAAGGAAACCGAAGTGATTAAAAAAGTCTTTACCCAACTTTCCCACATTCACAGAGCTACTCTCCTCTCAAAAACACAGAACCCACGAATTATAGGAAAAAGTGAGCATTTTCGTTTTCCTCTGCCTCCAAAAAAAAAGAAGAAGCTATACACAACTTGTCCAGATATAGACAACACTAGTATTTGAAATAGTGTCTTGTTACAATTATGTTAATCATTGTCCTTGCCGCATGTATGTTTCCCTATGTCTCTACCACGAGTCCACGAACTCGCAATTAGCCGTCGGTCACGAATTTGAAAAATAAAGCTTATTATCAGTAAAAGTAGTCACTTGCAGGCCATTAATTCAGGACATTCTCAGTTTGCCAATCTATGATAATGCAAAATGTCAACATAAGATATTTGCAAGGTCACCAGATTTTGCACTGATGTGCAACACCATCTAACGACAGGGATTGCAACTGCAGAAGTACATTTTCGGGGGGAGTGTAATGGTCATGCATGTGCTCGTAGTTTCTGAAGCTGTATTTTACATTGTTACAGGTGCAAAAACTACGGTAACCACAGTCACCACGGTTCGCACGAGGAACACTCAGTCCGGGGAAACGGAGTCAGCAGCGGCCAACAGAATGTCTCGAGAAGAGTTGCAGCAACACATTCCAGGTAGCCTTATCACGTTGATCAATGTACAGGTTTGCGATAGCAAAACCTCTTTTGATTTCGTCGGCGTCGCCATGTTGGATTGACGTCATGCACGGGGGGCATCTTGCTTTTGTGGTGGTGCGTTACATCACAAAAGATTTTGATGGAAGGTTATGAACATAGCAAGGACATTATATAGTCCTTGAACATAGTTTCTAGCAGCATGCATAATGTCGTTAGCTGTAAAATCCCATAGACACTTTATTTAGCATTACTATGAAATTGAAAGACTATTTGTCTGACTGATGGACTTAAAGCAGCTTATAAAGACACATCTCTGTCAAATATTTGCAGGTTTTCGTTGCCAAAACCTATTTCATTTTCGTCGGCGTCCATGGGCGGTGTCATGTTGGATATGACGTCGCACTGGCGCCAACTTGTTAGTTATTGTTATCACATTTTTGTACAGAGCCACTGCCAGAGGTGCCCGGTATTGACTTCAAACAGTTTGATGACGTATGTGATATGGCGGATGTCATGTTGAGAGAGGAAGACAACCCACCGGAACCGGTACAAGAGGAGAAGTCCTGTAAGTATAGAAAATGCCAACATCTGTAAATGTGATGGTTTTGACTTAAAGGATAACAGCAAACGTTTCTATGACCCTCTCTCATCTTCTTGAGGGCAATAAACGTGATCTATGTGATAACTTTATGATTTGGGACCACATTTTTGGCAGTGACGCCTAGCTGCATTGTAACTCTAACGGAGATGACAGACGGTCATCGAAACGTCGGCTGTTATCATAAATAACGTTGGTATTCAGTTATATCCGTTGTCGAAGGTCTTGCGAGTGACGACATATTCTACCTTGGACTAATGGACTAATCTGTGCATACGGGGGGGGGGGGTGCACGGTTGACAAATTGAGGTTGACTGCCATATAGCACACGCCCTGTTTCTATATCCGATTACTTCAGCTTCCCTGTACATACACAATTGTGACCTATACAGCTAGAATCCTTGTATTTGTCGCCTTAAAGGATAAACAATGCAGAATGGATTCCATTTTCACAATAGACTTCGACAGCACCAGGAAAGTGTTGTCGTTTGTCCCGTACTTGTATTCTTCTGCTAAAGCGCTTGCTAATCACAAAATCTTGTTTGTATTGAGTTTTCTTTGTGATACGAATTAATACAAGTCGTTCCCTTGTACAGGGATACTGGAATATATCTGCATTGTACTTTAGAGGAAAATTGAAGAGACTAGGCTTAGAGGTTCGTAAATCAAATACATGACTCAGTACGCCTGAATACGCACTGTGAAATTGGGGTATTGGGCTGATAATTCAAGTCTATGTGGTGTTAACATCTGCCGTGCCCTTTTCTATCAAATCCTGCTGGTATCTTTTCAGTCTTTAGAGGATTTTCGGTGACACCCAATTCGTATACTCCCCCCCCCCCACACACTCTCTTGACTCTCATAAATGCCCAAACTTTGGTTAAGCCCAATTCTCTTCGAGAACCTTATTGTTTTGGGAAAAAGACAACAATATCCAACATCAGTCTTTCCGTTGACACAAATGACATCTCAAGTCGCCCCAAACATTCTCAAATATTGTTCATTGTTCATGGGAGTAAAAGGCCAGGGTCGTTCTTATCTTACCATCGCCTAGATTGCGTCTGTGTCACAGGTCAACTTATTAGCCTCCTGTGCCAAAGACCCAGGGCAAAGACCTATGATCTTTCCAAGCCTGCTTGTTTGTATGTTGCTCAGGATAGGCAGAACATTGCATGCCCTGGGGCAACATTTGACAGAAGACAGATACTCATGGTTGGGACATGGCTCTTCAAGCGGAAAATCTCAACTTGCTGAGATATCTCAGCTACTACTGAAAATCAGAACAGAAGAGTGACCTTTCTACCTTTAAATCGTCGGTTTTCTTCTAAAGTTCGTAATTTTCTCTTGAAGAAGAATTCGAATACATTGTTGGTTCTTACAAATATCTAGGAGGGCCTGCATGCACTTTTTCGTAAGGCGTAATCAGGCATTTTAATCAGGCATTTTACGCATTTGTACTGAATAATAGACGTAATCCTCTTCTTTGACTTTGGTATTTGCTTTGGCATACTACGACATTATTATTCGTTTCCCTCGTTACAAGATCATTTCTAGATACACGAAAATATAAATTTCAACCATCAAAGATCTTCATTCATAAGCGAGCTGTGGTGTTTATCGGGCTCAAATGTGGCCACCCATGTCAGAGTTCAATAGTGACTCTTCATTATAAGTGAACAAACAAGTTAGACTGCATTTGATACAGAAGTTATTGTGTGTGACCTCACATGGTTGTTATCACATACGTTTAATGCAAACAATTTAAAAATTAGGATGCTTTTGTCACGTACAAGCTGCTACAAAACACCAGCTTTGACGCTTTGTTAGCCTACAGTGCCAAATACATAGTAATCTCCAAGCAGATCTAACGGTTGCAAAGATCGTATCCAACTGGCTTTTGCCAGTTGGATTCGGTCTTTGCAACCGTTAGATCTGCTTGGAGATTACCAAAGACCTATGATCTTTCCTAGCCTGCTTGTTTTGTATGTAGCTGATAGGCAGAAAATTGCCCTGAAGCAACATTTGACAGTAGATAGATAATCATAAATCATGCGACATGCCTCGTCAAATGGAAGATCTGAACTTGTTGAAATATCTCAGCTACTACTGAGGATTAAAACAACAAAAAAGAAGGACTGACTGACCGTTCTACCCTTGAATCCTCGTAGAAGAATGCCTTTTTGTTTCTAACAAGAATTTAAGGGGTCTGTGCCTCTATAAGGTGTAGCGTGATTTAAGGAATCCTTTGAAATTCAAGTAGGCTGGTGTCTGCCAACGGAGACCTTCAATCTTAAAGGGTATCTTAGAAGTAGATTGTAAATATTTTTCTGTGTAGCAGTCGTGTGTCGATTTCCACTAGACGCTGATTGCTGAGCGGCTGTACAGAGATCAAAATTGGATTTATGCTACCTTTGAATTTATACATGGAATATGATGCACGAGGTAAAAGTATGATGTAAAATACAAAAACACACACAGATTCGTTGAGAGGATTGTCAAATGTTTGTCCGCTCAGTGGTCGCAGCCTGTAGTGGAAAGGAGTGTAAGCTATTTGTTGGATTCATAATCTTTTATCTTTTCTTCACGCACGTGTGTACAGATCGGAGACGCAGAGCGGTCGGCCCACCCCTGGGAGGACTACACGCGTACTACACAGGCAAAGATGGCGGAACAGTAACACGCGTCGTTAGACGCCATGTTTTTATGACCCGGACATGATCATCACGTCACCAACTTTCCCACAACTCACCTGTACTAACATTTAGATCAATCATTAGTATTTGATTACACCTTGATTGATATTTCATTAATCAAGGTGTGCGCTGATATTATGGAAACAGAAATTTTGCAACAGTTAACCCATCTAGAACATGAAGTATGATATGGTCATCAAAAGTGGTCGGAATTCTGACGTTGGGATCTTGTTATATCTAAAGATGCATCAAAATTGCTGTTTGAATATGTTGCACAATAACCGATGCTATATTTGTCATATCAGTTGGTGCATAGTATGCTTTGAGTCAAACGTCATTGTCTGTATTATCCTTATTTGTTTTTCATGTTGCACTTGCTGGCATTTGTATTCTTTCTGTAAAAGTTTATTTTAATGTGTCTTGCACATTGTTATCTTAACAATCAAGAAAAACGATACCACCTTATATACTGTATTACCCTTAGTATTGATATCAAATATGTCGACCAGAGTAAAAATAGCAGCATTGTCGTATGTGTTTGCGTAGAAGGTTCACATGGCTCGTTATTTATAGTTCTATTTAAGCTTACCGAATAAAAGGGCGTTGGAGAATCGTCCACTGTCTGTCTGTCACGCTATGTAATCATCGCACTACTTACTGTAAATCTTTGATTAGAAGGTGCGCAGAATACGAAGAAGAGTTGCTGACGTCATAATCTTACATGGATAATCTATCAATGACAACGCATCTTGATCATCCCTGGGTATTCTTTGAACTCAGTTTGGCTGCAATAGACGTTAGTTACAGAGGAATTTTGTGGAGCTTATGATGATAATTAGATGTACCACAAACAAAGTTGAATCGATAATTTGGCCTCTAAGTAGTGTCTTTCTAGTCATCAAGGGTGAAGTAGAGGACTTGTCGTACCTGATAGTATGTTGTTGTTTTTTTCTCAACCTGGGATACGCCTAACTGTACGTTTAAGTTCAGTGGTCTGCAAACTATCTGAGAGTCATTCAATTACACCAAAATCGTTCTCACGAGGGCACCAATTACACGGCTCATCCAAGCTCAATTGATTGTGACATGTCACTGAGGTCTCCTTTGACATGACACATGTCTGGCGTAGCCATGCCTTACAGAACTGACCGCAGTCTATGGAGTGCAGACAACAAGGCCAGAGCTTG
The DNA here is from genome assembly GCF_035083965.1 of Branchiostoma lanceolatum. Lineage (NCBI taxonomy): Eukaryota > Metazoa > Chordata > Leptocardii > Amphioxiformes > Branchiostomatidae > Branchiostoma > Branchiostoma lanceolatum. Next base: position 7,555,965 of record NC_089734.1, read on the forward strand.
GATTAAGAGGGCTGATGGTCCTCTGATTCACCTAATTCACGCATTGCTCACTTAAATGACGGGATGTCCACAATGACATTTCTCAGTAGTAGCCGACATTGCGAAATGCCAGCTACGTAAAATAACTAGTTACAATGTAGGCCATAGCAAAACATTATAGGTTTCGTGTTCAGTACTGGGATATTTGTTGTGTCGTTGTTTACGCATTATTAACAGTTATGGAACTTTGTGTATATTGGTTTTACACTTTATCAGCTTCGTAAAATAACAAGTTACAATGTAGGCCATGGCAAAACATTACAGGTTTCCTGTTCAGTGCTGTGATTTGTTGTGTCGTTGTTTACGGATTATCTACAGTTAAGGAGCCTTTGTAAGTCCATTTTTTTATCAAAAAGTTAATATTGGATTGCAATAGGTAAACAAAGGGTACTTCTAATGTACTTTTCTCTCTCACAAGAAGGTGCAGTTTGGGAGTAAACTTGTTTTTGAGGAAAGTATACACCTATGTCACGCATCGTTGCAGAAAAGGGCGAAGTCTTAATATCGTTACCCTTTGACATCCAACATTAGCGTAACTGATGACAAATAATGGCACGTATCTAATTATCTAAATCTCAATTGATTAATTGATTGATTGGCTGATTGAGAAAACAAAATGATTTGTCATCAAACTTTTACTAAAGACACTATCTAAAAATAGACCCAACTGGAATGTCAGCATTTTGTAAAGTGTAACAAAAAGTGCAAAATTACGAAAGTTTAAAGATTAGTAAATAATTGACACTTATTAGCCTATGATTAAGGTTTTAATCCTAGATCGTCACGGAAACGCATACGTGGCGACCTGGCGTCTAAAAAAAGGTGATATACCAAGATAATCGTTGGATAATAGTATACACTGGGTGTGGACGACTTAAGCGAGTTTTTGACGTGTCACTTGAACATTGTGTACTACTGCGGTCAACTCTACCATGGCCGCCTCCCGAACTACGAGCGTTATAATATGTGTCAGAGACTCGCAGTTCTGACGAATTCCGCTCATACTGAGTCTTTCACGAGGAGTAAAGGAGATCTTGACTCTGTAGCTAGAATTGTGCCTGATTTGACAACGATACAGATTTAACGTGAGGGTACAACGCATCACAATGATAGGATTTCAACTCTCCCCACTGATCGTCTTGCTTCTTGCTATCCCAGGCTTCGGTAAGTGACCTTAATTCCTCTGATATTTACTATTATATGCAACGATGTGGTCTCTAAGACAGATAATGTGATGATTTCGTTTTAAAACTTTCACAAATCTCGCGGAAAGAGGGACCTTTAATTCTACTTGTGTGTCGTTTCTGTGCAACGCCCAGTTCTATGACACCGACAAAATTACCTGCATTGTTGAAAGTCCCGGGCAGTCAAAACTTTGTGAATTCTACATTTTGTGAAGCCCACTGTTGTCCGACCAAATACACGAGGGTGAGAGAACTAACAGGGTATATATCTTGGCCCTATAATACAGTATAGTTACCAATGTGAAAAAAGGGCTTGGCACAACTGTGCGATATTGTGATATGCTTGGCCAAAATTCGTGCTTATATTTCCGCCCGGGGTCATTAAAGTCATTAGTTTATCAAAACTGACGATCATATTTCCATATCAATTTTGGAGAAGGTAATAATATCTAAAAAGACTATTAATTTATCTAAAAAAGACTGTTAATTACTAAAAAAACAGTTGGGAGGGCTGTGGAAGCCGCCATGTTGCGATTATAAATTCAAGCATGTACAATTGACCAATTAAGAGGGAGGGAACTTTCGCTGACTACTACGTGCTTTAAGAGCGAACGCCGCCTTGATAATTAGGTTGCACCACCTAGACTGGAGCCAAAACGCAGTCATCTATGAGTTATCGACCTCACCTTATCTAAGTTATTGACCTCACCTTATCTACATCTGACGTACAGACATAGTCACCGTCTCTACGTAAACAAAACTAACATGACCCACCTACCAAGTATTATAAGGATATATCTACAGCTGCTCAAGTTCTGCTGTCCACAAACACGCACACACACACACACAAACACACACACACACACACACAAACACACAAACACACACACACACAGACACACAAACACACACAAACACGTACACACAAACACACGTACACACGTACACACACACACACACAAACACACACACACACACAACCAATGGCATCGACAACATACATAAAACTTTTGCCATGACCGGAAACCTTAACGGTTGAACAAACTAATCGGGTCTAAATTCCCACACAGTCCTATATACAGATATTGTAGCTACGTTTTCAGATGTACTGACCTCTTAATGCCTGGTGAGATTTAACTGTCACTCACCATTACTGTCAATCAAATATTGGATGCCAGCGCAGGCAGCAAAATATTAAGGGGATAAGTTCTAAACCCTTATCTCACTGGACCCGCGACACGTTGGCGATCGCGCTGCGACCTGACAGAGCGCTCAACGAATGTCATCGATAAAAAGGAATCTTTCTACGCTTTGTGTGTTTTGTTGTCATTTTAGTAATACTTGTACGTTTTACATGATATTCCCATTATAAAGTCAAGGGTTACACAAATCCTATTTAGGACGCAGCGAGATCGCCAACGTGTCGTGTGTCCAGTGAGATAGGAATTTTAAACACCGTGGCGCTTGTAGACCAAAGCATTTGACTTTGCGGACCTTTTAAACAGATCTGGTAATTTGCTTCGGGGAGATAACGTCAAATATTCAAACAACCAATCAAATAAAGTTATACTATACTTTACGAAAGACCTTAGTATGTCAAGTGGGTGTCTCACTGGACTGTGCAAAATTGCACCAAGTATTCGCAAACTGGCGCAAAGCGGCGCAATCACTGCAAATACATTTTTGATGGATTTTGAACATCGCACACTCGTTTTTGCAATGACAACAGTGCGATTTCCGATAAAGCTATATGGCATCTATCTTGCATCTGATTGGAGCCAAAACTGAGAATGTGGCATTCTAGTCGCGGCCATTTTGTTTGTAGAGGTCACGTATTTTACCCCAAGATCTGTGTGACACGTCGCTGTGACCGCAAGGGAACTTGACGCAAATTTGCAAAGCTGACGCTATTTTCTAGCGCAAATTGGCGCTGTCTAGTCACATACTGTAATTCGCCTTACCTCCACGGTAGCAAAATTTCACGGTATAAGGAAAATGGACATTTTCACTGAACTTTAACTTCACGGTAGCGGCAAGTGATTTACAGAACGCGTTTGTGAAGGAATCATGAATAATAACAACATATTTTTTCACGGTGATGATAAGTTCACGGCACAGAGGTGACCTTGAAAACAGTGCAGTGAACATAAATTTAAGGTGAAAGAAACAAGAATTACGGTACCTGCTTAACCATACATTTGGCCATTGATTTATGAGACACAACCTTTTTTCCCTTTCTTTCAGGACCACCCACAACAAGGGCGCAGACGACAGAAGCTCCCTCAGTTTGTTCCCCGACGGTCCACTTCTGCGAGGATCCTGACTATCTTGCCACTGGCATATCTGGACTCTGCATCAGAAAGGTGAACTGTAACGGATGCGCAGCACAATACCAAGCGGCTCGAGCCACCTGCGAAGCCGAAGGTGCTTCGCTTTTGACTCGCCTTACCCAGGAAAAATTCCAAAAGTTACAGGATGAGGATTTTTATAATCTACAGGGATCCTGGATAGGACTTGATGATATAGCGGTTGAGGGAACGTATGTGTGGAATGACGGGTCACCTCTGGGGTCCTTTCAACCGTTTCATCCGACAGTACCGAACGACGAGGCAACCGACTGCGTCATCGTTGGAAAAAATGTCGGGTCATCATGGGCACCCTACAACTGTGACAACGAAGTACGGTACATCTGCCAAAAACGTACGTTTCTGACATTTCTCTTTGACCTAACTGGCCCGGTGCAATCAGGGCACGTTGATTAAATGTATAAGTCACAGTAGAGTTTGGAATCCAGTAGAATTCGGAATTCTCTTAAAGAAATTAAAAATCCGGTCTCTCCCAGTAGAGATTGGAATTCTAAAACTGAACTGAATCTGAATTGGATTCAGCAACGGTAGCCCAAGCAAGTTTTGTGAACGGTCAGACACTTTAGCCTGCTTAGGAGGCTAGCGATGACCCACAGAGCACTATGGTGACAAATGAGATTATGAGCATCTGAGTAGACCTGAATATGTAATTACTACTCTATACAATGTAACGTCTCCGCAAGATTACATAAGAAGGGTAACAGTGCAATGGCCTAGGGGCTAGAGTGTTCGCATTGCATTCGCAAGGTCAGGCGGTCAGCTGGGCCAAACAAAACACTTGAAGGATGGTATGCCGCTTTGTTTGCTTAGCGCTCAGCACTGATGAGAGAGAGTATGGGAATAGAGTACACTCCACTACCAGTGGACTAGCCACATAATGTAGTGGCCTGTTTGGCCCAAGGGCTATACTAACGGATATGTGTAACGCCCCAATATACGGAAAAGTGTTGAATTTTAACTAGTGTAAATATTGACATAACATGTGTAAACATTGACCTCTCTTTACAGCTTCAAGGTGCCCTAACGTCACATCCGCTCTAACAACTACCGCAAATGCAACGTCAGCACAAGCTACTAGTAAGTTGACTGCGGGTTAATATCTGCCTTATTCTATTCATTAATTAGTTTTTGGGACTAAAAAGTGGCCCGTAGTCTCCAGCTTTGAACAAGTTGGTTAGTAAACACAACGATATAATAGGTGTCATTGCAATATCGACAGAACAGTTTCTTAGAGAATCAACGATATAACATTTCTTATAAAGCACTGATACCTATACGTAACAACTAGGACACCAACTCCTTTTACCTCTGTCGACAAACCTACTACAGAAACTTTACTTTCTACTTCTAGCACGACTTCAGGCTTGAGACTATTATAGATAGCATTATGTAGATGGTAGTTCCCAGCAATAGTGTAGAACCTTTATTCCCAGTAGTGTCGAGACAACTACTTTACCCCCTACTGCCAAGACGACATCCGCTGTTGAGACACCTGCTAGCTGTGACTACAGTTCTCCCAACTACTTTAGAGACAACACCGTCTGATACAACAGTCCCCCCTTCCACAGTGGAGACAACACCTACACCTACAACTTTTGAAACAACAGCTTCCACCACGACAGTCGAGACGACAACGTCTCTTACCACGGTCGATACAACAATTTCACCAACTACTGTCGTAACAACCGTCCAACCGACGACGGTCGAAACGACGGTTCCTTTGACAACTATCGAAACAACAGCTCCCCCAACAACCGTAGAAACAACGGCTCCTCCGACAACCATTCTAACAACAGCCCCACCAACGACTATTGAAACAACAGAACCTCCTACAACTGAAGTAACAACGGCTCCGCCCACAACTGTCGTCACAACAGCCCCACCTACAACCATAGAAACAACGGCTCCTCCCACAACCATCCTAACAACATCCCCACCAACGACTGTTGAAACAACAGAACCTCCTACAACTGAAGTAACAACAGCTCCCCCCACAACTGTCGTCACAACAGCCCCACCTACAACCATAGAAACGACGGCTCCTCCCACAACCATCCTAACAACATCCCCACCAACGACTATTGAAACAACAGAACCTCCTACAACTGAAGTAACAACAGCTCCGCCCACAACTGTCGTCACAACAGCCCCACCTACAACCATAGAAACAACGGCTCCTCCCACAACCATCCTAACAACATCCCCACCAACGACTGTTGAAACAACAGAACCTCCTACAACTGAAGTAACAACAGCTCCCCCCACAACTGTCGTCACAACAGCCCCACCTACAACCATAGAAACGACGGCTCCTCCCACAACCATCCTAACAACATCCCCACCAACGACTATTGAAACAACAGAACCTCCTACAACTGTCGTCACAACGGCCCCACCAACGACTGTTGAAACAACAGCTCCGCCCACAACTGTCGTCACAACAGCCCCACCTACAACAATAGAAACAACGGCTCCTCCCACAACCATCCTAACAACATCCCCACCAACGACTGTTGAAACAACAGCTCCACCTACAACAATAGAAACAACGGCTCCTCCCACAACCATCCTAACAACAGCCCCGCCAACGACTATTGAAACAACAGCTCCACCTACAACCATAGAAACAACGGCCCCTCCCACAACCATCCTTACAACAGCCCCACCAACCACTATTGAAACAACAGAACCTCCTACAACTGAAGTAACAACAGCTCCCCCCACAACTGTCGTCACAACAGCCCCACCTACAACAATAGAAACAACGGCCCCTCCCACAACCATCCTAACAACATCCCCACCAACGACTATTGAAACAACAGAACCTCCTACAACTGTCGTCACAACAGCTCCGCCCACAACTGTCGTCACAACAGCCCCACCAACAACCGTAGAAACAACGGCCCCTCCCACAACCATCCTAACAACATCCCCACCAACGACTATTGAAACAACAGAACCTCCTACAACTGTCGTCACAACAGCTCCGCCCACAACTGTCGTCACAACGGCCCCACCAACGACTGTTGAAACAACAGCTCTACCAACAACTATCATAACAACATCCTCACCAACGACTGTTGAAACAACAGCTCTACCAACAACTATCATAACAACATCCTCACCAACGACTATTGAAACAACAGCTCCAACCGTGGAAACAACAGCTTCTCCAACAACTGTCGTAACAACACCCTCCAAAACGACAATCGAAACAACAGCTCCACCAACAACTGTTGTAACAACAGCCTCATCGACGACTATGGAAACAACAGGTCCTCCTACAACTGTCTTAACAACAATGCCACCAACGTCTGTGGAAACAACAGCTCCACCCACAACTGTCGTAACTACAGCCCCAACAACGACTATTGAAACAACCGCTCCAATTACAACCGTGGAAACAACAGCTTCTCCTACTACAATCGTCACAACAGCCCCACCAACGACTATTGAAACAACCGCTCCAATTACAACCGTGGAAACAACGGCTCCACCAACGACTATTGAAACAACAGAACCTCCGACAACCGTCGTCACAACAGCTCCATCCACAACTATCGTAACAACAGCCCCAACAACGACTATTGAAACCACAGCTCCGATTACAACTGACATTACAACAGTCCCACCAACGACGGCTCCTACCTCCGTCAAAACAACAGCTCTACCCACAACTGTCGAAACAACCGCTACGCTTACAACTGTGATTACAACAGTGCCACCCACAACGGTTGAAACAACCGCTCCGCCCACAACTGACATTACAACAGTCCCACCAACAACGGTCAAAACGACGGCTCCTACCTCCGTCAAAACAACAGTTCCACTTACAACTGTCAAAACAACAGCTCCACCCACAACTGTCGAAACAACCGCTCCGCTTACAACTGTGATTACAACAGTGCCACCAACGACGGTCAAAACGACGGCTCCTACAACCGTTAAAACGACAGCTTCTCCCACAACTATCGTAACATCAGCCCCTACAACAACTGTTGAAACAACAGCCCCACTAACGACTGTTGAAACAACAGTTCCACCAACAACCGCCATAACAACAACTCCTCCTACAACTGTCAGGACAACAGGCCCGCCCACTACAATCGAGACAACAGCTCCACCTACCACAGTTACGACCACAACTTCACTCACAACTACCGAGGCAACAACCTTCCCCACCACCGGTAAGACAACGTCTTTGAATAGGTTCAAAACGATTCGTACTACTGATATAGAAAATGCACCCTTCACTTTTGATAATCCAGCTTATCCCCTCGCTTCACATTATTAACACATTGCTTCGCATTATCAACACGTTGCTTCACGTTAATACAACAGCTTCGCCCACAAACGCCGAGATGACAACTTAACCCACTACTGTTGTGATAACGGCGCATCCCACAACCTGCCAGACCGTCTCCATCCACTACAGACGAGACGCAGTATTGCCAACAAAACAGCTCTTCCAACGACTGTGATGACACCTGTACCATTTACTGAGTCGTGGACAGTGCAATTCGTGCTTAACCGCTATTTCAACAGCTTGTCTATTTTTAACAATCCACCTGCCATACTTAATATTCGAGGGAAAAGGTTTCTCGGTGTTGCCTTACTTATCATAACATACACTGCACTGTTTATCACATTAGGCTTGTAGTTCGCAGTAAAATGTTATTCTCAATGACATGTTGATTTTACTCATGCATCCTGTTGAATATCTGTTTTCTAGTTTTACGTTATTTTACCTTGCTTTAATTCATTACATTTGAATCAACACATGCAATGTTCAATGATAATACAGTTGTTTGTCAATCATGTCTGGGTATCAAATGCAATTCCTCATGACTTTTTTGTTTGCCATGCCATGTCTATGCTTTGTGTATTTTCTTATGTGATATTATCATGTTGTTCTATGATATGTATACTTTAGGGTAGTAATGGTCATCTTTCGTGACATTTCCGTGTATTGTTTATCTTAATTCTCATGTTTGTATCATTATGTAATAGATAAAATAATCTTCTACATTTAAACTTTATACCAACATTTACCTTTCCTTAACGATGCTAAGAGTTGATTTTTGTTTCATGTGATTATGATTTGGCTAGCTCTATTCTAACAACATGTGATGTTTGATTGTGTCCCAATTATTTGAATCCGTTTCCTTATCTGTATACACTTTATCGACCCGGTATAAGCGCACCTCCGCACCACTTGGTACATATCTGGCCCACGCGATGGACCTCTAGCCTGCCCGCCTCCATCTTTGGACCATCCGCAGCGTCTTTGGATCACCGGGGCACTCAGATACCGCATTTAGCCGTTTGGCGCCACGAAAGTGGTTGACATATTTTCACTGCTCTTGATTCAGTTGTACCGGCATATCTTAGAAACACCAAAACCTCTTCGCTAGGATATTACCCCTGAAATGCCTTTAGCACCAGGTTGCATGCGCTGTAGTTTACATTGGAAGAGCCCTACAAACATCCGGAAAAAACTTAGTTTTGGGGTCTTCAGTGATATAAGGAGGTTAAGAGGAGCCAGTTCGACTGAAAGACACATTAAGTACAGCAGCCAAACCCCTCTGTCCTTGGTGCTGAAGTAACTTCAGGGCCGTAACAAGATAAAATGTCAGGGTGTTTTACTAAAACTGCCGGGTCATGGACCATTTCAACTTCATCAAGACATGTGATGAAAACATGTTAGACATGGCGGCAACTACACATCATGCATCAAGATTCTATTTGTTGTGGAATAGGTGATGCGTTAAATTGATAAAGCCAAACGACTAATAGCGGTGTTCGGCTACTCTGGTTAGTCTAAAGGTATTGTTGCAGATGGTCGAGAGGTGGAAGGGATTGATGCAAAGGTGTACGCTTGCGTTCCAGAGGTACGCCGATATGGGGGTGATTAGTACGCATGCGATAGTCAATGTCACTTTGTTACCTTCATCCTTGCGTTTGTTATTGACTTTCCATAGCCCAACCGACCACCATGGAGACATCAGCTCCCGAAACAACTACAGAGACAACACTCTGTCCAACGTGTCCAACCACTGTTCATACAACAGTCCCTCCCACAACAGGTCAGACAACAGTCCCTGCTACAACTATTCAGAGCACACTCCCTCCTACCACTGCTGAGACAACACTCCCTCCTACTACCGCTGAGACAACAGTCCCTCCTACTACTGTTCAAACGACCCTCCCTCCTAAAACTGTTCAAACGACACTCCCTCCTACAACTGTTGAGACAACAGCCCGTCTTACCACTGCTGAGACAACACTCTCTCCTACTACCGCTGAGACAACAGTCCCTCCTACTACTGTTCAAACGACCCTCCCTCCTACAACTGTTCAAACGACACTCCCTCCTACAACTGTTGAGACAACAGCCCGTCTTACCACTGCTGAGACAACACTCTCTCCTACTACCGCTGAGACAACAGTCCCTCCTACTACTGTTCAAACGACCCTCCCTCCTACAACTGTTCAAACGACACTCCCTCCTACAACTGTTGAGACAACAGCCCGTCTTACCACTGCTGAGACAACACTCTCTCCTACTACCGCTGAGACAACAGTCCCTCCTACTACTGTTCAAACGACACTCCCTTCTACAACTGTTGAGACAACACCCCGTCTTACCACTGCTGAGACAACAGCCCCTCTTACCACTGCTGAGACAACACTCCCTCCTACTACCGCTGAGACAACAGTCCCTCCTACTACTGTTCAAACGACACTCCCTTCTACAACTGTTGAGACAACACCCCGTCTTACCACTGCTGAGACAACACTCCCTCCCGCTACCGCTGAAACAACAGTTCCTCCTACTACTGTTCAAACGACCCTCCCTCCTACAACTGTTCAAACGACCCTCCCTCCTACAACTGTTCAAACGACACTCCCTCCTACAACTGTTGAGACAACAACTCGTCTTACCACTGCTGAGACAACACTCCCTCCTACTACCGCTGAGACAACAGTCCCTCCTACTACTGTTCAAACGACACTCCCTTCTACAACTGTTGAGACAACACCCCGTCTTACCACTGCTGAGACAACACTCCCTCATACTACCGCTGAGACAACAGTCCCTCCTACAACTGTTCAAACGACCCTACCTCCTACAACTGTTCAAACGACCCTCCCTCCTACAACTGTTCAAACGACCCTCCTTCCTACAACTGTTCAAACGACACTCCCTCCTACAACTCTTGAGACAACAGCCCGTCTTACCACTGCTGTTGATACAACAGCCCCTCATACTACAGCTGAGACAACAGCTCCACCTACCACTGCTAAGACAACACTCCCTCAAACTACAGTTCAGACAACACTCCCTCCTACAACTATTCAAACGACCCTCCCTCCTACAACTGTTCAAACGACACTCCCTCCTACAACTGTTGAGACAACAGCCCCTCTTACCACTGCTGAGACAACATTCCCTCCTCCTACCGCCGAGACAACAGTCCCTCCTACTACTGTTCAAACGACCCTCCCTCCTACAACTGTTGAGACAACAGCCCCTCAAAGTACAGCTCAGACAACAGTCCCTTCTACAACTGTTGAGACAACAGCTCCACCTACCACTGCTAAGACAACACTCCCTCAAACTACAGTTCAGACAACAGTCCCTCCTACTACTATTCAAACGACCCTCCCTCGTACAACTGTTCAAACGACACTCCCTCCTACAACTGTTGAGACAACAGCCCCACCTACGACTGATGAGACAACGCTCCCTCAAACTACAGTTCAGACAACAGCTCCTTCTACAACTGTTGAGACAACAGCCCCACATTCCACTGCTGAGACAACAGCCCCACCTACCACTGATGAGACGACAGTCCCTCCTTCAACTGCTGAGACAACAGTCCCTTTCACGACAATCGGGACAACACTCCCTCCTACTACTACTGAGACAAGCGTTCATCCCACTATCATGCAGACCACAGTACCTACCACTACTATCCAAACAACAGCACTGCCCACTATCATTCACACAACAGGCCCTCCCACTACCTTTAAAACAACAATCATCAAGACAACAGCCCCACCCTCTACTGTTGAAACAACTGCTCATACAACGGTACTTCTTACCACTGGTAAGAAAAGCGTAAAAGAGTTGCACAGATTGTAGAGAAGACGTTATGCCTACTCACTACCTTGGAGAGAGGGACTCCTCCACACTGCACTCCCTTACAATGCATTTAGACATCAGCATCACCTGCCAGCATGCCCAGACTCTGCTAGACTAGATAGAAGAGCACCAGCATCTTCAAATTTGCTATTTTGTTACGCTGCTACTATAAAGAGTCAACAACAATACCCATAAAACCATATTTACTTTTTCTCTCCCAATGTTAATAGTTGACATAGGGTTTCTTTCACTCTACCAACAGCTCCACCAGCTACCACGGAGACAACAGTCCCTCCTACCACTGTTGAGACAACAGCCCCTCTTACCACTGCTGAGACAACAGTCCCTCCTACTACCATCGTGACATCAGTCCCTCCTACGACTGTTCAGACAACAGCAACAACCCAAGTTACCACCGGTAAGAAATCAGCTCCATTCTATATTTTTTAGGACGCATGCATTATGAAATGCGATAGTCAATGACACTTTGTTACCTTCATCCTTGCGTTTGTTATTGACCTTCCATAGCCCAACCGACTACCATGGAGACATCAGCTCCCGCAACTAGTACAGAGACAACACTGTGTCCAACTTGTCCAACCACTGTTCATACAACAGTCCCTCCCACAACAGGTCAGACAACAGTCCCTGCTACAACTATTCAGAGCACACTCCCTCCTACCACTGCTGAGACAACACTCCCTCCTACTACCGCTGAGACAACAGTCCCTCCTACTACTGTTCAAACTACCCTCCCTCCTACAACTGTTCAAACGACACTCCCTCCTACAACTGTCGAGACAACAGCCCGTCTTACCACTGCTGAGACAACACTCTCTCCTACTACCGCTGAAACAACAGTCCCTCCTACTACTGTTCAAACGACCCTCCTTCCTACAACTGTTCAAACGACACTCCCTCCTACAACTGTTGAGACAACAGCCCGTCTTACCACTGCTGAGACAACACTCTCTCCTACTACCGCTGAGACAACAGTCCCTCCTACTACTGTTCAAACGACCCTCCCTCCTACAACTGTTCAAACGACACTCCCTCCTACAACTGTTGAGACAACAGCCCCTCTTACCACTGCTGAGACAACACTCCCTCCTACTACCGCTGAGACAACAGTCCCTCCTACTACTGTTCAAACGACACTCCCTTCTACAACTGTTGAGACAACACCCCGTCTTACCACTGCTGAGACAACACTCCCTCCCACTACCGCTGAAACAACAGTTCCTCCTACTACTGTTCAAACGACCCTCCCTCCTACAACTGTTCAAACGACCCTCCCTCCTACAACTGTTCAAACGACACTCCCTCCTACAACTGTTGAGACAACAACTCGTCTTACCACTGCTGAGACAACACTCCCTCCTACTACCGCTGAGACAACAGTCCCTCCTACTACTGTTCAAACGACACTCCCTTCTAAAACTGTTGAGACAACACCCCGTCTTACCACTGCTGAGACAACACTCCCTCATACTACCGCTGAGACAACAGTCCCTCCTACAACTGTTCAAACGACCCTACCTCCTACAACTGTTCAAACGACCCTCCCTCCTACAACTGTTCAAACGACCCTCCTTCCTACAACTGTTCAAACGACACTCCCTCCTACAACTCTTGAGACAACAGCCCGTCTTACCATTGCTGTTGATACAACAGCCCCTCATACCACAGCTGAGACAACAGCTCCACCTACCACTGCTAAGACAACACTCCCTCAAACTACAGTTCAGACAACACTCCCTCCTACAACTATTCAAACGACCCTCCCTCCTACAACTGTTCAAACGACACTCCCTCCTACAACTGTTGAGACAACAGCCCCTCTTACCACTGCTGAGACAACATTCCCTCCTCCTACCGCCGAGACAACAGTCCCTCCTACTACTGTTCAAACGACCCTCCCTCCTACAACTGTTGAGACAACAGCCCCTCAAAGTACAGCTCAGACAACAGTCCCTTCTACAACTGTTGAGACAACAGCTCCACCTACCACTGCTAAGACAACACTCCCTCAAACTACAGTTCAGACAACAGTCCCTCCTACTACTATTCAAACGACCCTCCCTCGTACAACTGTTCAAACGACACTCCCTCCTACAACTGTTGAGACAACAGCCCCACCTACGACTGATGAGACAACGCTCCCTCAAACTACAGTTCAGACAACAGCTCCTTCTACAACTGTTGAGACAACAGCCCCACATTCCACTGCTGAGACAACAGCCCCACCTACCACTGATGAGACGACAGTCCCTCCTTCAACTGCTGAGACAACAGTCCCTTTCACGACAATCGGGACAACACTCCCTCCTACTACTACTGAGACAAGCGTTCATCCCACTATCATGCAGACCACAGTACCTACCACTACTATCCAAACAACAGCACTGCCCACTATCATTCACACAACAGGCCCTCCCACTACCTTTAAAACAACAATCATCAAGACAACAGCCCCACCCTCTACTGTTGAAACAACTGCTCATACAACGGTACTTCTTACCACTGGTAAGAAAAGCGTAAAAGAGTTGCACAGATTGTAGAGAAGACGTTATGCCTACTCACTACCTTGGAGAGAGGGACTCCTCCACACTGCACTCCCTTACAATGCATTTAGACATCAGCATCACCTGCCAGCATGCCCAGACTCTGCTAGACTAGATAGAAGAGCACCAGCATCTTCAAATTTGCTATTTTGTTACGCTGCTACTATAAAGAGTCAACAACAATACCCATAAAACCATATTTACTTTTTCTCTCCCAATGTTAATAGTTGACATGGGGTTTCTTTCACTCTACCAACAGCTCCACCAGCTACCACGGAGACAACAGTCCCTCCTACCACTGTTGAGACAACAGCCCCTCTTACCACTGCTGAGACAATAGTCCCTCCTACTACCATCGTGACATCAGTCCCTCCTACGACTGTTCAGACAACAGCAACAACCCAAGTTACCAAAGGTAAGAAATCAGCTCCATTCTATATTTTTTAGGACGCATGCATTATGAAGTGCGATAGTCAATGACACTTTGTTACCTTCATCCTTGCGTTTGTTATTGACCTTCCATAGCCCAACCGACTACCATGGAGACATCAGCTCCCGCAACTAGTACAGAGACAACACTGTGTCCAACTTGTCCAACCACTGTTCATACTACAGTCCCTCCCACAACAGGTCAGACAGCAGTCCCTCCTACAACTATTCAGAGCACACTCCCTCCTACCACTGCTGAGACAACACTCCCTCCTACTACCGCTGAGACAACAGTCCCACCTACCACTGTTCGAACGACACTCCCTCCTACAACTGTTGAGACAACAGCCCGTCTTACCACTGCTGAGACAACACTCCCTCCTACTACCGCTGAGACAACAGTCCCTCCTACTACTGTTCAAACGACCCTCCCTCCTACACTTGTTCAAACGACCCTCCTTCCTACAACTGTTCAAACGACACTCCCTCCTACAACTGTTGAGACGACAGCCCTTCATACCACAGCTGAGACAACACTCCATCCTACAACTGTTGAGACTACAGCCCCTCATACCACAGCTGAGACAACACTCCCTCCTACTACCACTGAAACAACAGTCCCCTCTACTACTGTTCAAACGACACTCCCTCCTACAACTGTAGAGACAACAGCCCCTCATACCACTGCTGTGACGACACTCCATCCTACAACTGTTGAGACTACAGCCCCTCATACCACAGCTGAGACAACACTCCCTCCTACTACCGCTGAAACAACAGTCCCACCTACTACTGTTCAAACGACCCTCCCTCCTACTACTGTTCAAACGACCCTCCCTCCTACAACTGTTGAGACAACAGCCCCTCATACCACTGCCGAAACAACACTCCCTCCTACTACCACTGAAACAACACTCCCTCCTACTACTGTTCAAACGACCCTCCCTCCTACAACTGTTCAAACGACACTCCCTCCTACAACTGTTGAGACAACAGCCCGTCTTACCACTGCTGAGACAACACTCATTCCCACTACCGCTGAAACAACAGTCCCTCCTACTACTGTTCAAACGACCCTCCCTCCTACAACTGTTCAAACGACACTCCCTCCTACAACTATTGGGACAACAGCCCCTCTTACCACTGCTGAGACAACACTCCCTCCTACTACCGCTGAGACAACAGTCCCTCCTACTACTGTTCAAACGACCCTCCCTCCTACAACTGTTCAAACGACACTCCCTCCTACAACTGTTGAGACAACAGCCCGTCTTACCACTGCTGAGACAACACTCTCTCCTACTACCGCTGAGACAACAGTCCCTCCTACTACTGTTCAAACGACCCTCCCTCCTACTACTGTTCAAACGACACTCCCTCTTACAACTGTTGAGACAACAGCCCCTAATACCACTGCTGAGACGACACTCCCTCCTACTACCGCTGAAACAACAGTCCCTCCTACCTCTGTTCTAACGATCCTCCCTCCTACTACTGTTCAAACGACACTCCCTCCTACAACTGTTGAGACAACAGCCCCTCATACCACTGCTGAGACAACACTCCCTCCTACTACCGCTGAAACAACAGTCCCTCCTACCTCTGTTCTAACGATCCTCCCTCCTACTACTGTTCAAACGACACTCCCTCCTACAACTGTTGAGACAACAGCCAATCATACCACTTCTGAGACAACACTCCCCCCTACTACCGCTGAAACAACAGTCCCTTCTATTACTGTTCAAACGACCCTCCCTCCTACTACTGTTCAAACGACCCTCAATCCTACAACTGTTGAGACAACAGCCCCTCTTACCACTGCCGAGACAACACTCCCTCCTGCTACCGCTGAAACAACACTCCCTCCTACTACTGTTCAAACGACCCTCCCTCCTACTACTGTTCAAACGACACTCCCTCCTACAACTGTTGAGACAACAGCTCCTCATACCACTGCCGAGACAACACTCCCTCCTATTACCGCTGAAACAACAGTCCCTCCTACTACTGTTCGAACGACACTCCCTCCTACAACTGTTGAGACAACAGCCCCTCTTACCACTGCCGAGACAACACTCCCTCCTACTACCGCTAAAAAAACAGTCCCTCCTACCACTGTTCGAACGACACTCCCTCCTACAACTGTTGAGACAACAGCCCCTCTTACCACTGCTGAGACAACATTCCCTCCTACTACCGCTGAAACAACAGTCCCTCCTACCACTGTTCGAACGACACTCCCTCCTACAACTGTTGAGACAACAGCCCCTCTTACCACTGCTGAGACAACACTCCCTCCTACTACCGCTGAAACAACAGTCCCTTCTACTACTGTTCAAACGACCATCCCTCCTACAACTGTAGAGACAATAGCCCCTCATACCACTGCTGAGACGACACTCCCTCCTACAACTGTTGAGACAACAGCCCCTCATACCACTGCCGAGACAACACTCCCTCCTACTACCGCTGAAACAACAGTCCCTTCTATTACTGTTCAAACGACCCTCCCTCCTACTACGGTTCAAACGACCCTCAATCCTACAACTGTTGAGACAACAGCCCCTCTTACCACTGCCGATACAACACTCCCTCCTGCTACCGCTGAAACAACACTCCCTCCTACTACTGTTCAAACGACGCTCCCTCCTACTACTGTTCAAACGACACTCCCTCTTACCACTGTTGAGACAACAGCCCCTCATACCCCTGCCGAGACAACACTCCCTCCTACTACCGCTGAAACAACACTCCCTCCTACTACTGTTCGAACGACCCTCCCTACTACAACCGTTGAGAC
Organism: Branchiostoma lanceolatum; assembly: GCF_035083965.1. Lineage (NCBI taxonomy): Eukaryota > Metazoa > Chordata > Leptocardii > Amphioxiformes > Branchiostomatidae > Branchiostoma > Branchiostoma lanceolatum. The sequence continues at coordinate 7,573,496 of NC_089734.1, forward strand.
AACAGCCCCTCTAACCACTGCCGAGACAACACTCCCTCCTACTACCGCTGAAACAACAGTCCCTCCTACCACTGTTCGAACGACACTCCCTCCTACAACTGTTGAGACAACAGCCCCTCTTACCACTGCTGAGACAACATTCCCTCCTACTACCGCTGAAACGACAGTCCCTCCTACTACTGTTCAAACGACCCTCCCTCCTACTACTGTTCAAACGACACTCCCTCCAACAACTGTTGAGACAACAGCCCCTCATACAACTGCCGAGACAACACTCCCTCCTACTACCGCTGAAACAACAGTCCCTCCTACTACTGTTCAAACGACCATCCCTCCTACAACTGTTCAAACGACACTCCCTCCTACAACTGTTGAGACAACAGCCCCTCATACCACTGCCGATACAACACTCCCTCCTACTACCGCTGAAACAACAGTCCCTCCTACTACTGTTCAAACGACACTCCCTCCTACAACTGTTGAGACAACAGCCCTTCATACCATAGCTGAGACAACACTCCCTCCTACTACCGCTGAAACAACAGTCCCTTCTACTACTGTTCTAACGACCCTCCCTCCTACAACTGCTGAGACAACAGCCCTTTTTACCACTGCTGAGACGACACTCCCTCTTACAACTGTTGAGACTACAGCCCTTCATACCACTGCTGATACAACACTCCCTCCTATTACTGTTCAAACGACACTCCCTCCTACAACTGTTGAGACAACAGCCCATCATACCACCGCTGAAACAACACTCCCTCCTACTACCGCTAAAACGACAGACCCTCCTACTACTGTTCAAACGACCCTCCCTCCTACTACTGTTCAAACGACACTCCCACCTACAACTGTTGAGACAACAGGCCCTCATACCACTGCCGAGACAACACACCCTCCTACTACCGCTGAAAAAACAGTCCCTCCTACTACTGTTCAAACGACCCTCCCCCCTACTGCTGTTCAAACGACCTTCCGTCCTACAAGTGTTAAGACAACAGCCTCTCATACCACTTCTGAGACAACACTCCCTCCTACAACTGTTGAGACGACACTCCCTCCTACTACCGCTGAAACAACAGTCTCTCTTACTACTGTTCAAACGACTCTTCCTCCTACTACTGTTCAAACGACAATCCCTCCTACAACTGTTGAGACAACATTCCCTTCTACAACTGTTGAGACAACAGACCCTTTTACCACTGCTGAGACGAAACTCCCACCTACAACTGTTGAGACAACAGACCCTCATACCACTTCTGAGACAACACTCCCTCCTACTACCGATGAAACAACAGTCCCTCCTACAACTGTTCAAACGACCCTCCCTCCTACTACTGTTCAAGCGACCCTCCCTCCTACTACTGTTCAAACGACCCTCCCTCCTACAACTGTTGAGACAACAGCCCCTCATACCACAGCTGAGACAACAGTCCCTCCTACAACCGCTAAAACAACAGTCCCTCCTACTACTGTTCAAACGACCCTCCCTCCTACTACTGTTCAAACGACACTTCCTCCTACAACTGTAGAGACAACAGCCCCTTTTATCACTGCTGAGACAACACTCCCTCCTACTACCGCTGAAACAACAGTCCCTCCTACTACTGTTCAAACGACCCTCCCTCCTACTACTGTTCAAACGACACTCTCTCCTACAACTATTGAGACTACAGCCCCTCATACCAATGCTAAGACAACACTCTCTCCTACTACTGTTCAAACGACACTCCCTCCTACAACTGTTGAGACAACAGCCCTTCTTACCACTGCTGAGACATCACTCCCTCCTACTACCGCTGAAACAACAGTCCCTTCTACTTCTGTTCAAACGACACTCCCTCCTACAACTGTTGAGACAACAGCCCCTCATACCATTGCCGAGACAACAGTCCCTCCAACTACAGTTCAGACAAACGTCCCCTCTACAAATGTTGAGACAACAGCTCCACCTATCACTGCTAAGACAACAGTCCCTCAAACAACAGTTCAGACAACAGTCCCTTCTACAACTGTTGAGACAACAGCCCCACCTACCACTGATGAGACAACAGCCCCACTTACTGCTGTTGAGACGACAGTCCCTCCTTTAACTGCTGAGACAATTGTCCCTTTCACGACAATCGGGACAACGATCCCTCCTACTACTACTGAGACAACCGTTCATCCCACTACCATGCAGACCACAGTACCTACCACTACTATCCAAACAACAGCACTGCCCACTACCATTCACACAACCGGCCATCCCACTACCATACAAACAACTGCTCATACAACGGTACTTCTTACCACTGGTAAGAAAAGCGTACAAGAGTTGCTCAGATTGTAGAGAAGAAGTAATACCTGCTCACTACCTTGGAGAGAGGGACTCTACCACACTGCACTCCCTCACACTGCATTTAGACGTCAGCATCACCTGCCAGCATGTCCAGACTCTGCTAAGACTAGTTAGAAGAGCATTAGCATCTTCAAATTTGCTATTTTGTTATGCTGCTACTATGAAGAGTCAACAACAATACCCATAAAACCATTTCTACTTTTTCTCCCACAATGTTAATAGTTGACATAGTTGACATTTTTTTACTCTACCAATAGCTCCACCAACTACCACGGAGACAACAGTCCCTCCTACAACTGTTGAGACAACAGTTTCTTCTACTACTATTCAGACAACAGCCCCCCATACCACTGTTGAGACAACAGTCCCTCTTACCACTGCTGAGACAACAGTCCCTCTTACTACCATCGGGACATCAGTCCCGCCTACTACTGTTCAGACAACAGCAACAACCCAAGTTACCACCGGTAAGACATCAGACATGACGGCAACTACATTCTATATTTTTCTTTCAAATGACAGAAAGTTTTTTGTGTGGTATTGAATCGCTTAAGGTCAAAATGCAGAACCTACATATATATATATATATATATATACACCACAGTCCACTTTCCTTTCATTCCAATACATTTTACAATGTATTAAAAAAGAAAGTAAAACTAGGTCAACGAGGCAGGAACTCGGCCAAACATCCCAAATCAAGCTTAACTAATCTCTCAATTAGATAAAAGCTTCTTGATATACCAATGAATAGTAAGTTCTTTATACGGATGTTACTATGTTAAGAACAGTTCTTTTTAGTACATTCAACAGGGCAAATTTCCCAAAAGGGTGTCGGTAATAAACATTCATACTACTACGCGTACGGTTGCAATGGTATCCTTTACCACTTTTAGTGTATATGCTTTCTCCCAAAAGCAGAGAGATATAAATTTGAAACAACAGTTGCCTCAAATACAGCGCCATCCACAACTATCAATATAACACCTTCTCTGTCAACCGTCCAAACAACAGCCCAATAAACAACCATTCAAACAACCGCTTTCCCCACAATTATCAATACAACAGTTACACCCTCAACCATCCAGACAACAGATTCATCCTCTACCATCCAAACCACTGCTCCACCTACTGCCATTCGAACAACAGCTCCATCTAGTTCCATCGAAACAACAGCTCCACACAGTACCATACAATCTACAGCTCCAAAAACAAGTACTGGCACAACAGTTCCTCTCACTACCATCCGAACGACTCCATACAGTACCATCCGAACAACAACATATCCATCAACCACCATCCGAACGACAGATCCTCCCACTACAATCCAAACAACAGATCCTCCCACTACCACCCAAACAACAACTCCATCAAGTACTATCGGAACAACAGCTTATCCCACTACCATCCGAACAACGGATCCTCCCACTAGTACCCAAACAACAACTCCATCAAGTACTATCGGAACAACGGCTTATTCCACTACCATCCGAACAACGGATCCTCCCACTAGTACCCAAACAACAACTCCATCAAGTACTATCGGAACAACAGCTTATCCCACTACCATCCGAACAACGGATCCTCCCACTAGTACCCAAACAACAACTTCATCAAGTACTATCGGAACAACAGCTTATCCCACTACCATCCGAACAACCGATCCTCCCACTAGTACCCAAACAACAACTTCATCAAGTACTATCCGAACAACAGCTTATCCCACTACCATCCGAACAACGGATCCTCCCACTAGTACCCAAACAACAACTTTATCAAGTACTATCGGAACAACAGCTTATCCCACTACCATCCGAACAACGGATCCTCCCACTAGTACCCAAACAACAACTTCATCAAGTACTATCGGAACAACAGCTTATCCCACTACCATCCGAACAACGGATCCTCCCACTACCACCCAAACAACAACTTCATCAAGTACTATCGGAACAACAGCTTATCCCACTACCATCCGAACAACGGATCCCCCCACTAGTACCCAAACAACAACTTCATCAAGTACTATCGGAACAACAGCTTATCCCACTACCATCCGAACAACGGATCCTCCCGCTAGTACCCAGGCAACAACTTCATCAACCACTATCGGAACAACAGCTTATCCCACCACAATCCAAATAACCCCTCCTACCACCACATTCCGAACTACAGCTTCATCAACTACCATTCGAACAACAGCTTTTCCCACTACCATACGAACGACATTCCCTTCTTCTACCACCCAAACAACATCTCCATCAACTACAATCGAAACAACTGCTCCTCACACTACCATCCAAACCACCGCTCCACCAAATATCATTCAAACCACTCCATCCACTACCGTCGATACTACAGTTCCATCCACTACCGTCCGAACAACAGTTTTTCCCACTACCATACAAACGACATTCCCTCTTTCTACCACCCAAACAACATATCCATCAAGTACCATCCAAACAACAGTTCCACCCACTACCATTCGAACAACAGCTCAATATAGTCCCATCCAATCGACAGCTCCAAAAACAAGTATTGACACAACAGTGCCTCTCACTACCGGTACCATCCAAACAACGACTCAATACAGTACCGTCCAAACAACATCTCCATCAACTATCATCCAAACAACTGCTCCTCACACTATTATCCAAAGCACTGCTCCACCAACTACCATTCAAACCACTGCTCCGCCTTCTACCCTTCGAACAACAGCTCCATCCACTACAATCGAAACAACGGCTCCATCTAGTACCATCCAATCGACAGCTCCAAAAACAAATAACACAACGGTCACTCTCACTACAAAACAAACAACACCTCTATTCAGTACCATCCAAACAACAGCTCCATCGACTGCCACCCTAACAACAGATCCTTTCACAACCATCCAAACAACATTTTCGTCAAATACTGTCCGAACAACCACTCCTTCCACTAAAATCCAAACAACTGCTCCTTCCACTATAATCCAAACAACTGCTCCACCTTATACAATTCAAACAACAGTTCCTGCTAGTACCATCCAATCCACAGCACCAAATACAAGTATTGACACAACAGCCCCTCTCACTACTATACAACCAACCACTTCATCAACTACCATCCAAACAACAGCTCCATCGACTACCCTCCAAACAACAGCTGCACCAACATCTACCCGGACAACTGCTCCCCTCACTACCATTCGAACAACAGCTCCACTCAGTACCATCCAATCGAGAGCTATATCCAGTACTGTCCAATCGACAACTCCAAATACAAGTATCAAGACAACAGTCCCTCTCACTAGTATACAACCAACAACTCCATCAGCTACAATCAAAACAACAACTCCTCCCACTACCATACAAACAACAACAATCACGATGACAACATCCCCAGCCTCTACTGTTGAAACATCTGCTCATACAACGGCCCTTCTTACCACTGGTAAGACAGGCGTAGAGAGTTGCACATATTGTAGAGAAGAAGTAATATCTGATCACTACCTTGGAGACGGGGTTTATCCACACTGCACTCCCTCACACTGCATTTAGACGTCAGCATCACCTGCCAGCATGTCCAGACTCTGCTCAGACTAGTTAGAAGAGCACCAGCATGTTCAAATTTTCTATTTTGTTATGCTGCTACTATGAATACCCTTGAAACCATAATGACTATTCTCCTACAATATCAACCGTTGACATAGCGTTCTTTTTTCCACACTACCAACAGCTCCACCAACTACCACGGAGACAACAGTCCCTCCTACCACTGCTGAGACAACGACTGCAACAACCACTGGTAAGACAGAAGCTGTATTCAAATTGTTCTTTTCCAATTCAAAAGGTTATTTAACTTTTTTTTGGTGGCATGGTGGCACCACAATTCTCTTTGCCTCTGTTCCAACATCGTTTTCAAGACCTTGGAAAGAAAGACTATTAACACCACAGCGCCATCCACCAGCATCCAGACGATGGATCTATTTAGTACAGTCGACCACCGGTAAGGCAACAGCAGTAGTAGTAGAAGTAATAATATAATTGCTTTTCGTAACTATTGAACATATAACACATCGTTTTCGTTACGTCATTCGAACAGCAGCGCAATCGACATCTGACACAACAGCCGCACCAACAACTATCGAGACAACATTTCCAGTCACAACTGTTCAAACAACAGCCCCACAAACGACTGTTGACACAACAGTACCACCCACTACCATGAAGACAGCACCTCTCCCAACAACAATTGACACAACAGCTCCTCCCACAACTATAGAAACAACAGCTCCTCCCACAACCACAAAAATAACAGCTCCTCCCATAACTATGGAGACAACAGCTCTTCCCACAACCGTAGTAACAACAGCTCCACCCGCAACTATCGAAACAACAGGTCTTCCCACAACCACCCAAACAACATTGTCGCCTACAATCAGTAAGATAACAGCCTCACTTGCAACTATTGACACAACAGCACCATTCACCAGTATCCGGACGACAGATCCATTTAGTACAGTCGAGACAACCACCGGTAAAGCAACAGCATTCCCTCAGAAGTAGCAATGTATGTTTTGTTTTTGTAATTATTAAGTAAAGTAGAAATAATACATTGATTTTTTTCCTTATATCATTCAAACAACAGCGCGACCATCGACAACTGAGACAACAGCCCCACCAACGACCATTGAAACAACAGCCCCGCCAACAACTATCGAGACCACAGCTCCATTCACAACCATTCAGACAACAGCCCCATCGACGACAATTGACACAACAGCTCCACCCACAACCATAGCAACAACAGCATCACAAACAACTTTCGAGACCACAGCTCAACTGACAACTATTCAAACAACAGCCCAACCAACGACTGTGGACACAACAGTCCAACCCACTACAATTAAGAAAACAGCTCTCCCAACAACTATTGACACAACAGCTCCACCAACATCTATCCAGACAACAGCCCTTCCAACAACTATCGTGACAACAGCTCCGCCTACATCCGTTGACACAACAGTCCCGCCCACTACAATTAAGACAACAGCTCCACCCACAACTAGCCAGACAACAGCCCAACTGACGACCATGGAGACAACAGTCCCATTAACGACGATTGAGACAACAGCCCCACCAACAACTTTCGTGACGACAGCTCCACCTACAACAGTACCGCCCACAACTATTGAGACAACAGCCCAACCAACAACTATTGTAACAACTGTCCCACTGACTACTGTACAAACAACCACCCTCCTAAGCACTGGTAAGATGTCCTTCGAGGTCCTTTGTACTTATTGTGAAAGTTGGATAAACGTCTATCTACAACTCTCTGAACGTCTGTTGATAAATCAAATTTCTGACAATTTTGCTATTACCATTCACTCAACAGCACCAGCGACCACGATCAAGACAACCGCCTCACCCACAACTGTAAGAACAACAACTGTACACACCACAAAGGAGACGACTGGTAAGACAGCATCATTCAAAATCACTTACGAAATATCGTTGAAATTTTCCTAACATTGTTGATTAATCATTCAGCATTACTCACCCAATTTCAATCCTTTCAATCACTACCATTGTGAAAACAGCTTCGCCCGCTACGATGGAGACTACAGATCTATCAACTACTATTCATACAACACCTCCACCCACAACTTTACTGACTTCAGCCCCTCTTAAAACAATTGAGACAACAGCCTTTTCTACAACAGTCCCCCCTACTACTATCAAGACAACATTCCCACACACAACGGTTCATAAAACAGTAACCCCCACTGCTGTTGAGACAACAGCCCCACCTACAACTGTTGAGACAACAGTCCCTCCTGCTACTATCTTGACAACAGCATCTCCGACTACAATTGAGACAACAGCCCTCCATTCTACAGTAGAGACAACAGCAGACTCTCCCACTACAGCTCGACCTACTTCTATCCAGACAACAGCTCCTTCTACTACTATCAAGTCAACAGAACCTCCTACTATTGAGACAACAGACCAACCTACTACTGTTCAGACAACAGTCCCTCCCACCACTGTTGAGACAACAGGCCAACCTACAAGTGTTGAGACAACAGCCCCACCTACAACTGTTGTTACAACAGCCCCACCTACAACTGTTGAGACAACAGCCCAACCCACAACTGTTGAGACAACAGTCATTTCTACTAGAATTAAGACAACAGCCCCTCCTACTACCATGGCGTCAACAGCCCTTCCCAGTACCATTGAATCAACAGCTGGAACTACTACTATCAAGACAACGGCCCCTTCAACTACTGCTGAATCAACAGCTCTACCTACTACAATTCGTACAAAAATCCCTTCCACTACAATCAAAACAACATCTCCAACTACAATAAAGACAACAGTCGCTCCTACTATTGAGACATCAGCCCCTCCCACAACTGTTGAGACAACAGCCCCTCCTACAACTGTTGAGACAACAGCCCCTCCCACAACTGTTGAGACAACAGCCCCTCCTTCTACTGTTGAGACAACAGCTACTCCTACTACTGTTGAGACCACAGCCCCTTCTACTACAATAAAGACAACAGTCGCCCCTACTATTGAGACAACAGCCTCACCTACAACTGTTGAGACAACAGTCCCTCCCACTACTGTTAAGACAACAGTCCCTCCTACTACAATTGAGACAACAGCCCCTCCCAGTACTATTGAATCAACAGCTAAAACTACTACTATCGAAACAACAGTCCCTCTCACTACTATCAAGACAACGGGCCTTGATACTACAATAGCGACAACAGCCCCTCCCAGTACTATTGAATCAACAGCTTTCCCTACGACTATTCAGGCAACAGTCCCTTCCACTGCTATCAAAACAACAGCTCCTACTACTACCGTAGAGACAACAGCCCCTCCCACTACCATCAAGACAACAGGCTATCAAACTACAGAGAAAACAGGTCCACCTACTTCTATTGAGACAACATCGCAGCCAACTACCTTTGAAACAACAGCCCCTCCCACTACAATCGAGACAGCTTTTCCATCTACGTCTCCCACCACCATCCAGGAAACAGCTCCAACTACTTTTGTCAACACTACAATTCTCCTAACGACTGGTATGAAAACAGCTGCCTCCCCTGTCAAGATGAAAGTTAGCCTCACTAGCTCCAAGGTTATTATAGCTTCCACCGTGCACCGCATCCATGATTTTAGTTTTCCCTCCACTGCTGTAGAGGCAATGCGCTCAAGAGCACCACTGCTGATGAGGCATTAGTTACCTGCACAGTAGATATATCAAGGGGTTAGCATCCATCACTAGTATAAATGCACTACGGCTTCACAAATGTACCTAGATAGCACCTAGAAATATCTTAGTAGAAGTGTCGACTCTCCGGACTACCGCTAATAACTGTTGAACCATTCACACCACAGCTCCTACTACTACCATTGAGACAACACAACAACTCACTACCATTGAGACAACAGCTCCACCTACAACCGTTGAGACAACAGCTCCACCCACTTCTACACAAACAACAGCTCCACCTACAGCCGTTGAGACAACAGCTATCCCAACTACAGTCCATACAACAACCTTCACCACTGGTAAGAAAACAGCTGCTGTCTTTGGTGCTTTCCAAGATAACCATGATCTTTCATGTAACGTTATATGTAGCTTTGCTGATGCTGTTTTCCCTGTATCACTTCTACAAATATTTTATCCTACATGTTTGCAATGAACTTTGATACAAAACTCTAGTCTACAACTGATAACACTAAAAGAAACAAAATCTCCGTCCACTGCTTTCACATAAACCTTTTCACTCACCACCGCAGAAACAACAGCGCTGCAAACTTCCATCATGAACACAGCCCCAACAATGGCTATCAAAACTACAGCCCCACTTACTACTAAAATGACAACAACCTCACCCACTACAATCGATAGAACAGAACTTTCAACTACTAAAGTAATAACAGCTCCTCACACCACTATCAAAACAACATCCGCTCCATCTACTTTTGTAACAATAGCCACACCCATTCTGAACGACACTACGGCACCTACAACTATTATAGTGACAACAGGCCCGCTATCTATTAAATCAACAACAGCCTCCCTGACTACTATCGAAACTATAGCCCCGCCCACTACTATTGAGACAACTGCCCTTCCAACTACTGGAGTAACAACAGCGCCACTAGCTAGTATTGCAACAACAGCACATCCAACTAATATTATGAAAACACCCCCTTCAACGACAATGGTAACAACAGCCCATCCCACAACTGCCGAGACTACAGTCGTTCCAACAACTGTAGTACCAACGGCAACACACACTGTTATCGAGACAACAGCACGCTCAACCACTAGAGCTACGAACGCCCTGTCCTCTACCATCAGGACAACTGCCCCTAAAACTACAGATTTAAACGTAACAACAGCCTCTCCGACCACTGTCGAAACTAAATCCACACCCACCTCTATCGCGACTACAGCTCCTTCAACTACTAGAATGACAAAAGCTCTAAGCAGTACTATGGAGACAACAGCCCGTCCAACTTCTATTATGAAAACATACCCTTCAACAACAGTGGCAACAACATCCCCTCTCACCACTGGAAAAACTACAGCCGCTCCAACAACTGTAATAACAACAGCCACACACACTGTTATCAAGACAACGGCACCTTCCACTACTATGCTGACAAAAGCCCCACCCACTACTTTCGAGACAACAGCCCTTCCAAGCACTAAAGTTACAACAGCATCCCCGACTACTATCGAAACTAAAGCCCCGCCCACTACTATCGAGACAACAGCGCTTCCAAGCACTAAAGTTACAACAGCGCCACTAACTAGTATCGAGACAACAGACCCTCCGACCACTGAAGTGACAACAGCGCCACTTACTAGCAACGCGACAACCGCACATCCAACTACTATTGTGAGGACATCCCCTTCAATGACAATGGTACCAACAGCCCCTCCCACAACTGCCGAAACTACAGTCGTTCCAACAGCTGTAGTATCAACGGCAACGAGCACTGTTATCGAGACAACAGCACGCTCAACCACTAGAACTACGAACGCCCTGTCCTCTACTATCATGACAACTGCCCCTACAACTACAAATTTAAAAGTAACAACAGCCTCTCCGACCACTGTCGAAACTAAATCCATACCCACTTCTATTGCGACTACAGCTCCTTCAACTACTAGAATGACAAAAGCTCTAAGCAGTACTATGGAGACAACAGCCCCTCCAACTACTATTATGAAAACATCCCCTTCAACAACAGTGGCAACAACATCCCCTCTCACCACTGGAAAAACTACAGCCGCTCCAACAACTGTAGTAACAACAGCCACACAAACTGTTATCAAGACAACGGCGCCTTCCACTACTATGCTGACAAAAGCCCCACCCACTCCTTTCGAGACAACAGTGCTTCCAAGCACTAAAGTTACAACAGCATCCCCGACTACTATCGAAGCTAAAGCCCCGCCCACTACTATCGAGACAACAGCCCTTCCAAGCACTCAAGTTACAACAGCATTCCCGACTACTATCGAAACTAAAGTTCCACCCACTACTATCGAGACAACAGCCCTTCCAAGCACTAAAGTTACAACAGCATCCCCGACTACTATCGAAGCTAAAGCCCCGCCCACTACTATCGAGACAACAGCCCTTCCAAGCACTCAAGTTACAACAGCATTCCCGACTACTATCGAAGCTAAAGCCCCGCCCACTACTATCGAGACAACAGTTAGCACTCAAGTTACAACAGCGCCACTAACTAGTATCGAGACAACTGACCCTCAGACCACTGATGTGACAACAGCGCCACTTACTAACATTGCGACAACCGCACATCAAACTACTATTATGAGGACACCCCCTTCAACGACAATGGTACCAACAACCCCTCCCACAACTGCCGAGACTACAGTCGTTCCAACAACTGTAGTACCAACGGCAACACGCACTGTTATCGAGACAACAGCACGCTCAACCACTAGAACTACGAACGCCCTGTCCTCTACTATCATGACAACTGCCCCTAAAACTACAGATTTAAACGTAACAACAGCCTCTCCGACCACTGTCGAAACTAAATCCACACCCGCCTCTATCGCGACTACAGCTCCTTCAACTACTAGAATAACAAAAGCCCTAAGCAGTACTATGGAGAAAACAGTCCCTCCAACTACTATTATGAAAACATCCCCTTCAACAACAGTGGCAACAACATCCTCTCTCACCACTGGAAAAACTACAGCCGCTCCAACAACTGTAGTAACAGCAGCCACAGACACTGCTATCAAGACAGCGGCACCTTTCACTACAATGCTGACAAAGGCCCCACCCACTCCTTTCGAGACAACAGCCCTTCCAAGCACTAAAGTTACAACAGCATCCCCGACTACTATCGAAACTAAAGCCCCGCCCATTACTATCGAGACAACAGCCCTTCCAAGCACTCAAGTTACAACAGCGCCACTTACTAGTATTGAGACAACAGACCCTCCGATCACTGAAGTGACAACAGTGCCTCTTACTAGCATCGCGATAACCGCACATCCAACTACTATTATGAGGACATCCCCTTCAAAGACAATGGTACCAACAGCCCATCCTACGACTGTCGAAACTACAGTCACTCCAACAACTGTAGTACCAACGGCAACACGCACTGTTGTCGACACAACAGCACGCTCAACCACTAGAGCCACGAACGCCCTGTCCTCTACCATCAGGACAACTGCCCCTACAACTACAAATTTAAAAGTAACAACAGCCTCTCCGACCACTGAAATGACAACAGCGCCACTTACTAGCATCGCGACTGCCGCACATCCAACTACTATGAAAACATCCCCTTCAACAACAGTGGCAACAACACCCCCTCTCACCACTGGAAACACTACAGCCGCTCCAACAACTGAAGTAACAACAGCCACACACACTGTTATCAAGACAACGGCACCTTCCACTACTATGATGACAAAAGCCTCACCCACTACTATCGAGACAACAGCGCTTCCAAGCACTAAAGTTACAACAGCATCCCCGACTACTATCGAAACTAAAGCCCCGCCCACTACTATCGAGACACCAGCCCTTCCAAGCACTAAAGTTACAACAGCATCCCCGACTACTATCGAAACTAAAGCCCCGCGTACTACTATCGAAACCACAGTCCAAACCACTATAATTACAATAGCGCCACTAACTAGTATCGAGCCAACAGACCCTCCGACCACTGAAGTGACAACAGTGGCACTTCCTAGTATCGAGACAACCGCACATCCAACTACTATTATGAAAACACGCCCTTCAACGACAATGGTAACAACAGCCCCTCCCACAACTGCCGGAACTACAGTCGCACAAACATCTGTAGTACCAACGGCCACGCTTACTGTTATCGACACAACAGCACCTTTAACTACTACAGCTACACACGCGCTATCCTCTACCGTCGGGACAACAGCACTTTCAACTACTGAAGTAACAACAGCCTCTCCGACCACTATCGAAACTAAAGTCCCACCCATCACCATCGCGACTACTGCCTCTCCAACTAATATAATGACAACAGCGCCACTAGATACTATCGAGACTAAAGCGCCTCCAACTACTATGGTGACAAAAGCCTTAAGCAGTGCTATCGAGCCAACAGCAACTACTATTATGAAAGGATCCCCTTCAACAACAATGGTAACAACAGGCCCTCTCAATACTGTCGAAACTACAGCCACCGTAGGAACATCAGCCACACGCACTGTTATCGAGACAACGGCACCTCCAACTACTAGAGGGCCTGTTGTTGTAACTCCAACAACAGGCCCTCTCAATACTATCGAAACTAAAGCCCCTCCAACGACGATAGTGTCAACAGCCCCAGGCTCTAACGTCGCTACCACAACCTTTAAAACTACCACAGCAACAACAACCTCCCATAGCACTTTCGAAACTAAAGCCCAACCAAATACAATTAACATTCTAGCCCCTCTTACGACTATAAAGACAGCAGCTCCTTCTACTACTGTCAAGGCTACAACCTCTTCAAGTTCTGTAATAACAACAGCCCCACCCACTACTGTTGAGACAACAGCTCCTCTAACTACTGTTGAGAAACCAGCCTCACCAACTACGACCCATACAGTAGCCCCTCCCATAATCGCGAGGACGACAGAACCTCCCAATTCTATCGAGACAACAGCTTCTCCCACCACCACACAAACAACAACTCCGGTCACTTCTGTCAACACAACAATTCTTCTTACCACTGGTATGAACAGCCCACAGTCAAGATGGAAGTTAACCTTCTAAGGTTCAAAGTAATTTCAGCTTCCACCCTGCACTGCTATCAAAATGTTAGTGTCCCCCACTGTAGTCAATGACAATGCTTTTAAACCACCACTTACGTTTCGACATTAGCTACCATGGGCCACATTAGTTAGTCAGTACATTAGTTAGCTCACAGACATTAGCATCCATCACTGCTTGAGATGCACTTATTATAACCTTCACAAAATGTTCCAACATGTAACATTTACTCATTATAAAAATGGTGACTATTCCAACTGCCGTTGGTAACGAATAATTCATGTACCATTCGCACTACAGCTCCTCTTACTACTATCGAGACAACAGCTCCACTCACCACAATAGAGACAACAGTCCCACTTACTACCATTGGGACAACAGTGCCACTCAGTTCCATTGAGACAACAGCTTCAATTACAACTGAGACAACGGCTCCACTCACTATTGTCCAAACAACAGCTCCCCCTACCACTGTTGAGACAACAGCCCTCCAAACAGCGGCCCAAACAACAGCCTTAACCACTGGTAAGAAAATTGATACTTTTAAGACGACTATTGTCTTCATTATATACACCAAGGTAACATGTTTTATACGTATCATTTCTATAAAGAAAAATTGATACATTTAAAGCCATTGATACAACAAAATGCGATCCATAATACAATGCTAAACTTTCTTCCAACACTAAGGTATTCACGGATCGAATTTTCGACGACCACTGTCGCCTTCTTCAGGATCAATAATGACCAATCACTGCCGAACGTAAACTCGCGAGAGTTAAGGACACGTGACTTTATTGACACGTGTCATTGCGGATACGTGACGTCAGCAATTGGTCAAACGTGCCAGAAAGTTTATAACGCCCACTGTCTCTGTTGAGTGACGGCTGGAGTGCCCTGATGTATATGGCCTCCTTTATACCTCTCATAAAGTAGTCCTGCTCTTATAAACTTTCTGGCACGTTTGACCAATTGCTGACGTCACGTATCCGCAATGACACGTGTCAATAAAGTCACGTGTCCTTAACTCTCGCGAGTTTACGTTCGGCAGTGATTGGTCATTATTGATCCTGAAGAAGGCGACAGTGGTCGTCGAAAATTCGATCCGTGAATACCTTAGTGTTGGAAGAAAGTTTAGCATTGTATTATGATTACTACCAACACAGATGAGCTTTCATTATAATCTAAAATGCGATCCAGTCAACATATCATTAGAATAAAATGAAACAAATCTGATTTGACATCAATTCTCTCACTCACAACCCCAGACACCACGGCGTTGCCCACTTCAATCAGGACAACAGACATTTCCACCACTGTAGAAACTACTTCCATTCCAACTACTTTAGTGACAACGGCCTCTCCCGCCACTGTCAAAACTACAGCACACCCAATTACTTTTGTATCAACAGCTCCACCAACTACTATTGATACAACCGCCCCTTTAACTACTACAATGACAACATCCCCTCCAACTTCTGCTAAGATAACAGCACAACCAACTACCATTCAGACAACAGCATTTCCAACTAGCATCCAGACAACAGCCACTCCTACTGCAACGAATACATTCTTTTCTACTACCATGGAGACAACAACCCCTCCTACTACGATTCAGATAACAGCCCCTTCCACTACCATTCAGACGGCAGCTCCTTCAATTACGACCGGGACAACAGCCCCTTCCACTACCATTCAGACAATAGTCCCTTTCACTACCATTCAGACGACAGCCCCTGCCACTACTATTCAGCAGACAGCCCCTTCCACTACCGCGGAGACAACAACCCCTTCCACTACCATTCAGACAACAGCCCCTTCCACGACCATTCAGACAACATCCCCTTTCACTACCACTACCATTCAGACAACAGGCCCTTCCACTACCGTGGAGACAACGGCCCCTTCCACTACCATTCAGACAATAGCCCCTTCAACTACCACGGAGACAACAGCCCTTCCCACTACCACGGAGACAACAGCCCCTTCCACTACCACGGAGACAACAGTCCCGTCCACTACCATTCAGACAACAGTCCCTTCCACTACCGCGGAGACAACGGCACCTACCACGACCATTCAGACGACAACCCATTCCACTACTGCGGAGACAACAGCCCCTTCCACGACCATTCAGACGGTCCCTTCCACTACCGTTACGACAACGGCCCCTTCCACAACCATTCAGACAACAGTCCCGTCCACTACCACGGAGACAACAGTCCCGTCCACTACCACGGAGACAACAGCCCTTCCCACTACTAATCAGACAACAGCTCATTCCGCCTCCATTCAGACAACAGCCCCTTCCACTACCACGGAGACAACAGTCCCGTCCACTACCATTCAGGCGGCAGTCCCTTCCACCACTATTCAACAGACAGCTCATTCCACGACCATTCAGACAACAGCTCCTTTTACCTCCATGAAGACGACAGCCCCTTCCACTACCATGGAGACAATAGCCCCTTCCACTACCACGGAGACAACAGTCCCGTCCACTACCATTCAGACGACAGTCCCTGCCACTACTATTCAGCAGACAGCTCATTCCACGACCATTCAGACAACAGCTCCTTTTACCTCCATTAAGACGACAGTCCCTTCTACTTCCATTCAGACGACAGCCCCTTCCACTACTTCGGAGACAACAGCCCCTTCCAATACCATACAAACAACAACCCCTTCCACTATTACGGAGACATCAGCCCCTCCCACTATCACGGAGACATCAGCCCCTTCCACTACCACGGAGACAAAACCCCTTCCCACTCCTATTCAGCCAACAGCTTCTACTGCCATGAGAACAACAGTGCCGGGTATCTCTGTCAACACAACAATTTTCCTGACCACTGGTATGAAAACAGCTGCCCCGCAGTCAATACTATATCCACGACAATAGCTTCCACCGTGCACTGCTGTCGAGTTTTTAGGTTCCCCTCACTGCTGTCAAGGCAATAGTTTACAAACCACCACAGTAGGTACCTGCACAGTAGTTAATTGAAAGACATTAGCTTCCACCCTGCACTTCTGTAAAAAAATTGTGCCCCCCACATGATTGCTCAGATACACTAACCTTTCAAAAATGCAACATTTACTCATGATAAAATGGCGGCTCTTCCAACTGTCGCCAATAAAGAATAACTATTGTACTGTTCTCACTACAGTTACACTCTCCACAATTGAGACAACAGCACCACTAACCACAATTGAGACAACGACTCCACTTACAACTATTGATACAACAGCCCCGCTTACCTCCATTGAGACAACAACTCCACTTACAACTATACAAACAGCAGCTCGACCTACCACTGTTGTGACAACAGATCTCTCAACTTCGATCCAGACATCAGCCTTAACTACCGGTAAGAAAACGTTGATACTTTTTAAGACAACCAATATCTTCTATGCAGACACTAACGCAACGGTTTTATATATATCATTTCTATGAAGTAAAGGTTTTGCCGTCTTCTGGCGAAAAATCGCTGCATTTAACACCATTGATACAAAATTCTGTGACTTTAAAAGTCCAGTCAACAGCTTATCAGACTACTATAAAACAAATCTCCGTCCACTGATTTGACATCATTCTCTTACTCATAACCCTAGATACAACCCAGATACCCACTTCAATCAGCACAACAGCCCTTCCCATCACTGTCAAAACAACTGCCTTTCAAACTACTAAAGTGACAGCAACCACTCCAAGCACTGTTAAAACAACAGCCCCAACAACTACTATCGATACAGCAGCCCCTTTAACTACCGTCGTGACAACATCCCCTCTAACATCTCAATCCACTTCCATTGAGACAACAGTCCCCCTGACTACAATCCACACAACAACACAACGAACTAGCATCCATACAACAGCACGTCCAACTAGCATTCAGACAACAGCCCTTTCCCCTACCATTCAGACGACAGCTCTTTCCACTGCTGAGAAGACAACAGCCCCCTTCACTACTATTCAGACAACAATCCCTTCCACTACCGTGGCGACAACAGCCCCTTCCTCTACCGTGGCAACAACAGCCCCTTCCACGACCATTCAGACGACAGCCCCTTCCACTACCGTGGCGACAACGGCCCCTTCCACGACCATTCAGACAACAGCCCCCTCCACTACCATTCAGACAACGGCCCCTTCCTCTACTATTCAGACGACAACCCCCTCCACTACCGTAGCGACAACGGCCCCATTCACGACCATTCAGACAACAGTCCCTTCCACTACCGTGGAGACAACAGTCCCTTCCACTGCCGTGGAGACAACGGCCCCTTTCACGACCATTCAGACAACAGTCCCTTCCACTACCGTTGCGACAACGGCCCCTTCCACGACTATTCAGACAACAGCCCCTTCCACTACCGTGGAGACAACGGCCCCTTCCACGACCATTCAGACAACAGTCCCTTCCACTACCGTGGAGACAACGGCCCCTTCCACGACTTTTCAGGCAACAGCCCCTTCCACTACCGTGGAGACAACGGCCCCTTCCACTACCATCCAGACAACAGCCCCTTCCACCACCATGCCGACAACGCCTCTTCCCTCAAGCATCCAGACAACGACTTCTCCTACCACCATGAGAACAACAGTCCCGGTTATCTCAGTCAACACAACAATTCTCCTCACCACTAGTACTGGTATGAACAGCCAGATATAGTCTTCCACTGTCAAGACTATATCCAAGGCAATAGCTTTCACTGTGCACTGCTGTCGAGTTTTAGATTCCCTCTCTGACGCCAGGGCAATAGTTTCTGCACAGTAGTTCACTGAAGAGCATTAGCATCCATCCTAGTCTCAATGCGCTAGATATTACAACACATGTGCTTTTGCCACTACCGTAGATACATTTATTTAGTACTCCCCACAATTTTGAAATAATAATGACTTTGATATAATGGCCACTATACATTGAAGACATTAGCTTCATCTTCATGAAGTCTAGTTGTTGGTGAAATGATTTGCCTTAATCTTCTCGTACTTATGATAGGAATTAATTAACATTAGATAACTTACCGCTATAAAGAATATCTCCACTATTGTTGAACTTTCTTCTACAATTTTAACCACAGCTCCATCCACTACCTCCAACACAACGACCCGGTCCTCTACTGTTAAGACAACGGCATCTGTACCAACTACAAACAAGACAACAGTGAAATTGGCCACTGGTGAGAAATAACTTAATGTTGCTCAGTTAGCTAACATTTGATAGGGTGCTTGTAATGTCACAGTTCTACCGGTTACATCAACACATCCGTCCACCTCAGTACAATTTGTGATTATACAAAAAAATTACCCTTTCTCTCAGCTACAGCTTCCCAAACTACAGCAGAAACTGCGCCTCCAACTACAATTCAAACAACAGTTTCCCAATCCGGTGATAATATTACAACTACGCTTAGTACTTCTAACACTACAGCTCATTCCGTGACTAAAAAACGAACAAATCCTTCCAGTACTGTGAAAATAACAGACGCTCTCAGAACTGAGAGAACAACAGTAACTACCATCGCCTCAACAGGTCCGGCGTCTACTGTTGAGACCTTATCTGTCCGTGGGACTACAGGGACAACAGTTCCCTTCGTTTCTAAGCATGTTCAAACTTCATTGCCTTCAACTGCCCATTTGACCACTGCCAAGACGTCGGCTTTAACAACCACGGTCTTCGGGACAACAAATCGAAGGAGTACAATTGACATAACAAAGCCAACAAAAATGCAAAAAAGCACCACATCATATACCATCCATACAACAGCTCTGCCAACTACAATTGTGACAACAGGCGGACCGCAAAGTACTATTCAGACAACAGCCCCTCTCACTACCGGGGCGACAACAGCCCCTTTCACAATCATGCAGAAGACAGCCCCTTCCTCTACCATTCAGACAACAGCCCCTTCCTCTACCATTCAGACGACAACCCATTCCACTACTGCGGAGACAACAGCCCCTTCCACGACCATTCAGACAACAGTCCCTTCCACCACCGCGGAGACAACAGCCCTTTCCACTACCTCGGAGACAACAACTCCTTTCACGACCATTCAGACAACAGCCCCTCCCACTACCAAGGAGACAGCCGCTCCTTCCACCATTGTCCAGACAACAGCTCCTCCTACTATTACCCAAACAACTAAACAAACAATAGCCTCTGTCATTACTACTCAAACAGCTCCTCCTACTATTACCCAAACAACTAAACAAACAATAGCCTCTGTCATTACTACTCAAACAGCCCCTCCCACTGTCAGTCAAGCAACAGCTCCTCCAACTACTATCCAAACAAGAGCCCATTCAACTTCTATCAAAGAGGCAGCCCCCACCAACACTATCCAAACAACAGCCCCGACTGCAACCTTACATACAACAGCCCAACCAACTAGCGTCCAAGGAACAGCTCTCCCTTTTACCAACCAGACAAAAGCCCCTCCCACTACTATTCAGACAACAGCCTTTCAAACTACTATCCAAACAAGAGCTCCTCCAACTACTATCCAACGAACGACCCCTTCGACTTCTATCAAAACAACATCCTCTCCCGCGACTATCGAAACAGCAGCCCCCACCAGCACTATCCAAACAGCAGCCTCTCTCACTTCCATAGAGACAACATTCTTATCTGCAACCACTGAAACAACAACTCAACCCACTGGCGCTCAAACAACAGTCCTCCACTCTACTAACCAGACAAAGGTCCCTCCTACTACAATCCAAACAACAACCCCTCCCATTGCTTTCGAGACAACAGCCCCACACATTTCTATCCAAACAACAGCCCCTTCCAAGACTATCGAAACAGCAGCCCCTACCAGCAGTATCCAAACAGCATCCTCTGTTACATCCATTGGGACAACATCCTCTTCTGTAACCACAGAGACAGTCGTTCAGCCAATCAGCGTCCAAACAACAGCTTTTCACACTTCCAACCAGACAATCGCCCCCCATATTACCATCCAAACAGCCCCTCCTTCGACTACCCAACCAACAGCCCCTCCCACTATCAACGAAACAACAGCCACTCTCACTACTATCCTACAAACAGACCCTATCTCTACCATTCAGACAAGAGCCCCTTCAACTATCATTCAGTCGACAGTCCCCTCCACTATCATTCAGACAGCCCCTTCCAGGACCATTCAGACAACACCCCCTTCCACTACCACGAAAACAACAGCACCTCACTTCACTTTAACGGGGCAAACGTTGCTATCTACAACCATGGAAACAATAGCCCAACCCACTACGGCCCACACAACAGCCTCTCTCACTAAGATGAAGACAACAGCTCCACCTACAACCACCGAGACAACAGCCCCTCCCACGACCACCATCCAGATAACAGAACTACCTTCGATCATCGAGACGACAGGTCAGCCGACTTCAGTCCAAACAATAGCCCCCTTAACTACCATCAAATCAACAGCTTTGCACACTTCCATCCCGACATCAACTTTTCCCACTACGATCCAAACAACAGCCCCTCCCAGTAGCATCAAAATAACAGCCCTACCTACTTCTATCCAATCAACAACATCGCTCACTACAATCCAGACAACGGGCCCCTCCACGCTTGAAGTAACAACTTCTTTCAATACCATCAAAACACTTGTAACCACTGGCAAGACAACAGCTGCTAATGTAACAGTTTCTACTACTGCCACAAACAGTACAGGTCTGTTCAGTACTGTTAAGGCAATGAGTGTTCCCCAAACTGCAGCAACAGCAACTGCAACTACTGTCGAAGCAACAGCTGTTTCAAAGACATCCCCTGTCCCTACTTCAAATAAAACAACAGCCTCTTTTACGAATGTCGAGACAACCGATTTCTTTGTCACAATCGGGACAACAGTCGTTCCTATCAACATTTCTTCCTCTATCAAGAGAACAGCATCACTATCACCAGTTCAGACAAAAGTTACCCCACTCTCTACCATAGGACCGGTGACAACAACCATTCCCGCTGCCACCGACGCAACAGGTCCGGCTTCTTCCAATGATACAACTGTTACAGCGTCAATCACCAATTCAAAAACAACAGTTTTGTCCTCCTCAATTAAAACAAATGGCCCATCAACTTCACTTAAAACAACAGCTCAGTCAACTTCCATTCAACCAACAGCTCCTACCACATCTTTTGAGACAACAGCTCTACACTCCTCCATCAAAGCGACAGCACCAACCACCGTTATTAAAACAGCTAATCATACCTCCATTGAAAGAACAACCCTGCCCACGTCTGTGAAAGGAACAACACTGCCCATCTTCATTAAAACAACGGCTTTGCCAATCTCTATTAACCCAACAGTCCCATTCTCATCTGTCAAATCATCATCTCCATCCACCTCAATTAAAACAATGACTTTGCCATCCTCTAATAAAACAACTGCCCTACCCACCGCAATTAACACAACGGTTACAGTTCTTCCCATCTCCACTAAGACAGCACCAACATCCTCCATTAAAGCGACAACTTCTCAAGTATCCGTTAAATCAACAGCCCCACCCACCTCCATCAATACCTCACCCACCTCCATCAAGACCTCACCCACCTCCATCAAGACCTCGGCGGTTCTACACTCTTCCGTTAAAACTGCCACTCCGCCCACATCTGTTGAGACAACATCTTCACCCAACACCACCATGGCGACACTGTCCTCCGTCATAACATCAGCTCTGCCCACTTCAACCAAGACAACAGCTCTTCAAACCTCTTTTAGAACTATAAGCCCGCCCATTTTCATCAAAACAACAAATTCATCGACCTCTTTTAAAACGTCAACCCCAACAATGGCTCAATCCACCTCTGGTGATACAACAGCTCCGACAATCGCCGGTAAAACAACATTTAGACCATTTTCTGCCAGAACAACAACTTTAACCCCTTCTCTTAAGACAAGGGTTCTCTCAACAAGTGAATTGACTACAGCACCAACAACCAAAGCGCCAACGACTATCGTCCAGAATACAGCTTTAACTACTAAACTCCAGGCAACGCTTCTCACCTCTGTCAAGACAAGTGCCATAAAGACAACAGCAGACTCGACTAACATTACAACTTCAACTTCAGCTTCTCCTATAACTGGAAAGACTCAAGCATCGCTATCTTCTACCAGGACAACGAGTAATTTCTTTCCCGCCCCGACAACAGCCCCTTCCACTACCATTCAGACAGCAGCAACATCCGCCTCAATCCAGACATCTGTTCCTCCCACTGCAAACCAAACAACAACTCTACCCACCAACATTACCATCCCCACAACAGCCCTACAATCTACCTTTAAGTCAACGGCTTCTCCCATTAGCATCCAGACAGCATCCCCACCAACGGATTTTGAAGTAACAAGCCCTTTAACCACCATCAAAACACCTCTTACCACTGGTAAGACAACAGATGCCTGTGCAGGCAAGGCAGATATTGGTTCAGTCCCCCAGGCACTACCACTCCCATCCTATTATCACGGTATACCTTTCCACCACTGCTTTCACACTAGGTCACCACTTCTTTCAGAGCACTGGCATTCACCACTACTGTCATTATGCTAACCACCACAGCTATGGCACTGCTGTAGCCACAGTACGGACATCACCTGCCATCACTGCTGTTGAGAGAACAGCCATCCGAAGTGGCACATTTTAATCTTCTCTTATACCATGCCGATGATCTCAGCTTAGATGTAGGTTACCACTTACAATCAAATATTATTATAGGCTTCTCCTGCCATTAGAAGAGTTGAAATGACAGCTTAACCAAGTACTGCCTATGACATGTATTTCCTGCCATGCTAACCGCAGGTTCATCGAGTACTATCAAGACAGCACCACCAACAGCTACTGTCAAGACAACTACGGTCAACACTACAGCAAACTTAACAACTGGTAAGTGTGCAGTAACTCTCAATACAGTTTCTTCATAATTATGCTATTACGTTTATAGATATATATGTCACTGTAAATGTGACAACTTTGTCAAACATTTTCATGCAACAGATCGGTTCACTGTGACTATTTTCTTCAGTTCATTTATCATCAAAACACATCTTCTCTCTACAACAGTAAAGACAGCTGCTCCTCCAACTACAAATCAAACAGCAGCTCTTCAAACCGCTGCTACTGTAACAGCTCCTACTACTGCCATAAACAGAACAGTTCTTTCCAGTTCTATTAAGGCAATGAGTGTTCCCCAGACTGCAGCAAAAGTAACTGCAACCACTGTCGAAGAAACAGCTAATTCAAAGACACCACCTGTCCCTACTTCAAATAAAATAACTGCCACAATCGGGACAACAGTCGTTCCTATCAACATTTCTTCCTCTATCAAGACAACAGCATCACTATCACCAGTTCAGACAACGGTTGCTTCACTCACTACCATAAGACCGGTGACAACAGCCCCTCCCGCTGCCACCAACGCAACAGGTTCGGCTTCTTCCAATGATACTACAGCTCCCAAAACAACAGTTTTGTCCTCAATGAAAACAAAAGGTCCATCAACTCCACCTAAAACGACAGCTCTGTCAACCTCCGTTAAACCAACAGCTCCTACGCTGTCCATCCCTGTCCAAACAACAGCTCCATCAACATCAAATAAAACAGCGACTTTACAACCCTCTAATAAAACAACTGCTCTGTCAACTGCAATTAAAACAACAGTTACAGTTTTTCCCATCTCCACCAAAACAGCACCAACAACCCCCATTAAAACTACCGCTTCTCAAGTATCTGTTAAATCAACAGCCCCATCCATCTCCATGAAGACATCGACTCTACTTTCTTCCGTTAAAACTACCACTCCGTCCACCCCTGCTGCGACAACATCTCCAACCACAACTACCATCAAGGCAACTCTGTCCTCCATCAAAACAGCACCTTCGTCCACCTCCACCAAGATTACAGGTATTCCAGCCTCCAACAAGACATCGGCTATGCTAACCTCTGTTAAACCAGCAGGTCGGACAACTTCTATCATCAAAACAACAGCCACCAATAAAACTTCAGCTTCTACAATTGCTCAAGTTACCTCTGTTCAGACAACAGCTCAGACAATCGCCAGTAAAACCACCACTAGGCCTTCTTCTGTCAGGACAACAACTTTTACTCCTTCTGGCAAGACAGGGGATATTTCAACAAGTGAAATGAATACAACACTTTCCCCCACGCCGCTTTTCACGACCAAGAAAACGCTATCTCCTCCCTATGGTGTCAATACAACAGTTTCCACTGCCGCTGCGTTAATTTCTACCCAAGCAACAACTAAAGCGCCACCTACTATCGGCCAGAATACAGCTTCTTCCACAAAATCCCAGGTAACGCTATTAACTTCTGTCAAGACGAGTGCTCGAACTGTCATGAAGACAACAGCAGACTCGACTAACATCACAACTTCAGTCTCTCCCATTACTGGCAAGACCCTTGCCTCACAATCTCCTGTCAGGACAGCGGCGACCTTCGCCAACGTCACAGCTCAACCCACTGCCTCCCAGAAAACATCCCTCCTAACCACCGGGAAGGCTACAGCTGTGTCTGCTACAAAGACAGCCGGTACTGTTTAGCTCACTACTTTCGAGAGAGCCACCTCCGCAACTGTCACTGCTATTATGGTATCTGTTTGCCCACCGCTGTCACGATCACTCGATTAGACCCCCCCCCCCCCCATGCACTGCTGTCATAATCACACAATTAGAACGCCTCACTGCTGTCACAATCACGGAATTACAATGTACGGTATTGAAATTCCCCACTGCTTTAATTCAAAATCATGAAATTAGAATCCCTCACTGCTTTTACAATCCCGGAATTAGAAACCCCGATTTCTATCACAATCACGGAATTGGACCCCCCCCCCCTTCCCTTTGATATCATAATCCCGGATTTAGAATCCCCCACTGGCACTGTTACAATTACGGACTTAAAACGCCCACTGCTCTCACAATCACGGAATTAGAATCCCGCACTGCTTGTCACAATCACGGAATTAGAATCCCGCATGTACTGCTTGTCACAATCACGGAATTAGAATCCCGCACAGCTGTCTCAATCACGGAATTAGAATTCCCCACTGCTGTCTCAATCATGGAATTAGAATGTGTCACTGCTGTCACAATCACGGAATTAGAATCCCGCATGTACTGCTTGTCACAATCACGGAATAAGAATCCCCACTGCTGTCTCAATCATGGAATTAGAATGTGTCACTGCTGTCACAATCACGGAATTAGAATCCCGCATGTACTGCTTGTCACAATCACGGAATAAGAATCCCCACTGCTGTCTCAATCATGGAATTAGAATGTGTCACTGCTGTCACAATCACGGAATTAGAATCCCGCATGTACTGCTTGTCACAATCACGGAATAAGAATCCCCACTGCTGTCTCAATCATGGAATTAGAATGTGTCACTGCTGTCACAATCACGGAATTAGAATCCCGCATGTACTGCTTGTCACAATCACGGAATTAGAATCCCCACTGCTGTCTCAATCATGGAATTAGAATGTGTCACTGCTGTCACAATCACGGAATTAGAATCCCGCATGTACTGCTTGTCACAATCACGGAATAAGAATCCCCCACTGCTGTCTCAATCACGGAATTAGAATCCCCCACTGCTGTCTCAATCACGGAATTAGAATCCCGCACTGCTGTCACAATCACGGAATTTGAATCCCACACTGCTGTCACAATCACGGAAGTAGAATCCCGTACTGGCACTGTAACGATCACGGACTTAGAATAAACATACCTACTTTTGTCAGAATCACAGATCACGTTCACTGAATAAGCTTTAATTTCGTCACAATCATTATGATAGATTAACGTGTAGCTTTCCTACCGCTGTCATGATCACAGAGCTTTTCTCTCCGTACTATTTTGTTTCACTACTTGTAGATAAGAGACGACAACTTTTCCCAATTGCTGTTGATATTTTTTTCTTTTCAACAATACTCAAAACACAGAATCTCCCACAAGAGACAACAGTACATGCGACTACTTCTAAGGCAATAGCTTTCCTTGGTACTGAATTAGCAACCATATACTTTTTATGTGCATGCAAACAGCACCAATAATACAATAAAAAGGGAATAGTGCATAAAACAAATCTCTTGGGTACAATACTTAACAACTTTTTAAATTAAAATCCGACAGCTTCAGCTACAACAGTCAAGAAAACGGCATCCATTCCTCCTGCCCAGACAACAACACTTCAACCTACAGCAAGAACATCAGTACGCCCTGGTAAGATGTATCGATTATTTGCGCAATTACATAAAAGTCGAAAAAGCGGTGTTCATGTTATTCATATCATTGGCCATGAAATCAGACCCTTCCTTTTGCCCCGAGTATTAATCAGGGGGCCTCCAGTAGATTTATTAAAAAAAAGCACCATCTTCAGTTTGATTCAGAGCACATTGATTTTTTCATTGTAGTTCATGGCGGTTGGTCAAATTGGGGCCCATGGTCCGACTGCAGCGTGACGTGTGGGGTTGGTACGAGGACTCGGAATCGAGCCTGCACCAGCCCTGCACCAGCCCACGGTGGGGCGGGCTGTGCTGGACAAGCTCAGGAGACACAACAGTGCAACGAACCGCCCTGTCCAGGTAAATCTTGTCTTAGAAAATCCAAACCAGTGCGTTTCGAACGCCAACAAGCAGTTCGACAAAGGGGGTCCGCTTTAGATTTGCATTATAATACTACTAGAGAGCCTCTAATAATTCACTTAAAAGACTGCTT